>NC_059119.1:53991333-54198833 GCF_020740685.1 Jaculus jaculus
AGGGCAAAGAGTATTTGGGATAAGAGGAAGGAAACTTCTAAGTGTTCAGAAGAAGGACTATGGGACAATGAGGGACCTGGGCCACATTTCATCCAGGAATCAACACTAAATGGTTTCGTCTGAGTCCTCAGAACAGAAGCACAGCTCAGAGAAGTCAACCATGTTTCTGCTGCAAAATCTCTGAGACTTTGGGTAGACATCGTGGTCAAAGAGTAATAGAGGGGTGCACATGACGTGTGTGTGTGTGTGTGTGTGTGTATGTGTGTAAGCTTTCATTGTCATATAATTTGGGCCTAGACAAGCAACCAGGAAGCAGTTCCTGGGTGAGAAGGACAGCAATGATTCCAGAGCAGAGCAGCAAGATTTCCTGAATGTTCTTCCCTGATTGCGGTGGAACTTCCAAATATTTCCCTAATATATCCAGAAATCTCAAAGAGACACCTCCCAAGTCCTCTCTGTTGAACTCAGCAGCCTAAGAAAATGCATCTTCCCTTTCCCCTCTGCTCCGCTTCTGAATCGATTTGGTAGTTTTAGCCAAGAAGTCCTGTGGAGACTGCAATGTCACCATCATGGATGGGAAGACTGGTTGTGGGGACAGGAGTCTGGAAGAGAATCATGATGTCCATCTGCTTATGTCATATAGGCTATCTGTGGCTCATTCCACGCATTGTCATTTATTCCATATGTTGGTCAAGGCCCTGGAAGGATAAATCCAAAAGCAACACTTACAACAAAATGAGAACAAGCAAAACACACGTGAACAATTTAGCATCCCGGCTTCTAGGTCTTGTTCTCCAGGAGCACCCAATGCAGTGGGTGCTCCCACATACACCAAGGCATTATGGGGTGCGTTTGGACAGAGCTGCCAGAATTTTTCTGACATTGCACCTGCAGGGAGGAATCAGGAAAAACTCCACGGAAGAGGTAAAATTTTGAAATTCGAACAATGCCTTGAAGGACCTTTGGATGGGCTCACATGGGAGGAAGAAGAGCTTCTGGTCACCACAGTGATGCTCATGGGAGTGCTTTCAGTTACTTGCTTTCTTCCTTTTTTTTTTTTTTTTTTTGTTTGAGACAAGCCAAACAAACTGACCTTTTTGTTGTTGTTGTTTAAAAATTTATTTTTCTTTTTATTTATTTATTAGAGAGAGAGAACAGGCACACCTGGGCCTCCAGCTGCTGCAAATCAACTCCAGATGCACGAGCCACCTTGTGCATCTGGCTTATGTGGGTCCTGAGGAGTCGAACCTAGGTCTTTTGGCTTTGCAGGCAAGCACCTTAATTGCTAAGCCATCTCTCCAGCCCTCCCTTTTTTTGAGTGAGTGAGAGAGAGAGAGGGAATTGGTGTGCCAAGGCCTCCAGCTACTGTAATTGAACTCTAGACGCGTGTGCCATCGTATGCACATGTTTGAGACCGTGCACAAGCATCATCTCGTAGGTGTGGGTTATGTGGGACGTGAGGATCAAACATGGAAGCACTTTAGCTGCTAAGCCATCTTTCCAGCCCTCAGCTACTTTCTTGTTGCTGGGAAGAACACCTGAGCAGAAGCGACTTGAGGAAGGAGATAATGTACTTTCAACGAACAGTTTTGAAGGGAAGTTTCATGATTGGGGGACATACAGACAGAAACAGGCAGAAAGGAGAGAAAGAGCAGGAAATTGGACCAAGTGCTTAGATGGTAAGATTAGTGCTCCAGGAGCAGATGGCCAGGGGTGGCCAGGAGGACAATGTGTGGAAAACCAGGCTGAGAATGGTCAGATGTAAAGGTAAAAGATGTTATATCCAAGTGAGGTCATCTTCAGAGGCTCGGCTGGTCAAGAATTCTGGAGAGAAAATAAAATAAGAATTCTAGGGAGACACTTATCAAATTATTGCAGATTAATGGAACCTAGGGCTGAGCATGAGTTGCTTTTAATCACAGCAACAAGAGAAGGCTTTTTAGAAGGAGTGCTATTGAGTTGGAGGCCTGGGTGAGCATGAAATGAGGGAGAAACCCTTTGAAGCTGGGATGTCATCAAGCAGGAGCAGCAGCCGGAGTCAAGGCCTTCAGGTGAAAAGGAGTTCGGCATTTAGAAAGGGTGACGGCTTGTTTATCCTTCCTCATGGGAACTTCCTCACTGGGAATGTGGCAAGGCTTCACGCCTGAAGATGGAGAGAGTGGACAGTCTCGGAACTGAATCCACTCAATTTGCCTGCGGGTTCTGCCAAGATCAAGATCTTGCTGTTGAACAAGAGCTCAGCTGATTATCTGTGAATGTTATCGGTGGCCCACGAAACAGACCAAATTAGCCCTCAATTGCTCTGGGCTGGGGAAATGGCTGACTGGTTAAGACATTGGCCCGTGAAGCCTAAGGACCCCGGTTCAATTCCCCAGGACCCATGTAAGCCAGGTGCACACGGTGGCGCACATGTCTGGCGTTCTCGTTTGCAGTGGCTGGAGGCCCTGGTGTGCCCATTCTCTCCCTCTGCCTCTTCCTCTCTCTCTCTCTCTCTTGAATAAATAAAGAAAATGTTTATTTATTTTTTTTTAAAGAAATTGCTCTGACAGGAGAAGCCCAGGGAGTCAGTTATATTCTCAAACTCTTTGAAAAGTTTGCTGTAGATGACACTCACATTTGGAACAGTAACACAGGAAAGGAGTAGGAATTATTCAGTGGAAATAGTCACGAAATTTGAGTTTTAAATCACAACTGTCTTGGCTATTTCTTTTGAGTACGTCTCTAACTCTCAGGGCCACAACTATAAAGGGATGTTGGACCGGATTATCTGGGTGTTGCGGAGATATGAGAACTCAAGGCCCACCTCCAATGACCCACTTCTTCCAGCAAGGCTCTGCCTCCTAAAGGTTCTATAACTTTTCCAAACAGTGTCACCAGCTGGGAGCCAAGTACCTAAACACATGAACCAGGCACAGATGGCTTAGTGGCTAAGGTGCTTGCCTGCAAAGCCAAAGGACCCAGGTTTGATTCCCCAGGACCCATGTAAGCAAGATGCTCTAGTTGGCGCATGCGTCTGGAGTTTATTTGCATTGGCTGGAGGCCCTGGCATGCCCATTTTCTCTCTTTATATATGTATTTGCTTCTTTCTGTCTCAAATAAATAAATAAAGAGAAAATAAAATACTAAATAAAAAAAAAAAAACCCATACGAACCTATGGGGGACATTTTACATCCAAACCCCAGCTATTGTGAAATCAATATTCACAAGAGTAGTTGTGAATCCATCTTCCCTTGAACTGATGCGCATGATGCAAGGCTGTGCCTGTAATCCTCCTTGCTCATGGAGGATTGGCTGGAGCAAGTTCAGGTTCACTACCAACTTCCACTGGCTGTGTGAAAGGGGAGGAAAGCCAGAATTTGCAGCCAGAAGACCAAGCCTTCCTGAATGAGCAAATTGTTCACAGCTGTGTGTGTATTCGCTGGCTTAGCTCAGCCTCTCCCAGCTTTGCATGTAATTACCTTGGCTGTACGTG
The DNA here is from genome assembly GCF_020740685.1 of Jaculus jaculus. NCBI lineage: Eukaryota > Metazoa > Chordata > Mammalia > Rodentia > Dipodidae > Jaculus > Jaculus jaculus. The sequence continues at coordinate 53,994,807 of NC_059119.1, forward strand.
CTGGAGAGAATTTGTCAGCATCGTAACATGACTCTTAAATGGGCACTGATCATTGCCTGGCACGCCAATCCCAAACGTACCCTGTCCTCTGGTCTTCTGCAGATACAAGAATCCTCTTTCCTGCTGGGTGGAAGTGGTGACTTTCCCCAGATGATCTGCTACTCCCTCCCAGGGATGGGATGACCATCATTTACTGGCTTACGACTGTCTACATTTGAAAACTTAAAAGCCTTCAATTTGGAAAGCCTCTTGGTCCATGGCAGCCTGGTGGGGTTGGGAGTCCACGGGGGTGCAGTGTGGCTGCCTGGAGGGTGAGAACGGCATTGGAGGAGGGAAGTGAAGCGGGACCATGTGCTACTCCGGAGAGAAGGGTGTGCAGCCTGCCTTGAAGAGTGTTCTGTGGGGACCTTTCTTTCCCTTTAGACTTTCTGGGGACCCTCATTCTACTTTTCTTAGGTGACCAACTAAAACACGATATAGCAAAATTATACCTTCTACAAGGAAAATCAGGAACTCCTACCACAAAAAAATGGTGCACGCCTTTAATCCTAGCACTTGGGGCACAGAGGTAGAAGGATCGCTGTGATCTTGAGGCCAGCCTGAGACTACAGAGTGAGTTCCAGGTCAGCCTGGTCTACAGCTAGATCCTAACCTGGACAAACAAGCCAGGCATGGTGATGCACACCTTTGATCCCAGCACTCGAGAGGCAGACATAGGAGGATCACCATGAGTTCAAGGCCACCCTGAGACTACACAGTGAATTCCAGGTCAGCCTGGGCTAGAGAGAGACCCTACCTCGAAAAAAAAAAAAAAAAAAAAGCCCTTTTGTTTTTATCACTATCATAAAACAGGCCCCCAGCAGCAGTGGCCAAAAGAGCAGCCCTTCTTTTTACTACTTTTACACCAGGCATGAAGCTTGGATCATTTTACTTGCTACTGTTCTTTTCTGAATTTCTTGGAAATTAGTTGAGTCCAATCTTAGGGCAGAAATAAAGTCAGGGATGCAGTAAAATCAGAGGTTCAATCTTGTTTCTGTGGCCTGAAAGGAACTTTTTTTTTTTTTTTTTTTTTTTTTATTTGAGAGCGACAGACACAGAGAGAAAGACAGATAGAGGGAGAGAGAGAGAATGGGCACGCCAGGGCTTCCAGACTCTGCAAGTGAACTCCAGACGCGTGTGTCCCCGTGCATCTGGCTAACGTGGGACCTGGGGAACCGAGCCTCGAACCGGGATCCTTAGGCTTCACAGGCAAGCGCTTAACCGCTAAGCCAACTCTCCAGCCCCTGAAAGGAACTTTTGAGAAAATTGGAGGCAAATGCCTGAAAAGTCTTGTCCCAGCTCCACAGAGAAAGCGTAAACATCAAACAATAGTAATTAAAAATCCTAATTAGCATGTAGAAGTTGATTTTGCTTCTGATTATACTTCAAAGAGATAATGTGTAGTTATAAAACAAAAATAAAGGTGACTATCATACCTACAAATATTAGTTTATGTATCCTGTTTTTTTGTTTGTTTTTGGTTTTTGAGGTAGGGTCTTCAACTCATGGTGATCCTCCTACCTTTGCCTCCCAAGTGGTGGGTTTAAAGGAGTCTGCCATCACACCCGGCTTTTATTCTGTTTTTAAAGTATTGATTTGCATTTGTTTCTGCATAAGCAGGAAAGAATAAACACTGATCTGTGAGTTAAGCGGGCTGTCCTTTTCCTATAATATTTTAAAAATTTATTTGAGAAAGAATAAGAAAGAGAGAGAATGGGTGGACCAGGGCCTCCAGCTGTTGCCAATGAACTCCAGATGCTTGCACTACCTTGCACATCTGGCTTACGTGGGTCCTGGGTAATTGAACTTGGGCTATCAGGTTTTGCAAACCAGTGACTTTAACCATGGAACTATTTCTCCAGTCCCAGGCTGTCCCTTTAAAAGCAAGATCTGCTTCAAAAGAATCCGGTCCTGTTAGCATCTGGTCATGCTTAATGCTCATGTGGGGAAGACCAGCACAGTGAGTAGATGAAGTCAGTGTGTTCCCATCTGATTAATTGTTCAGAAAAGCTAACAGACTAGGCACTTAACAAATGGCAGCAAAAGCATGTATACTCCAGGATGAGCAAATTACCAACCTCTTTATTTCTGGAAAGAAAAACCATGCAAAATGGAAATCTGTATGAAAGTCAGAGTAATTAGGGTGCCACTGTTGTTACGAGAGGAATATGCTATTCAATGATAGCGTAACAAATTACCCTGAGGAATCATGGGGAGCTGGAGAGATGGGTCAGAAGTTCAGGTACTTGCCTGCAAAGCCTAATGACCCAGGATTGATTCCTCAGTACTCATGCAAAGCCAGATGCATAAAGTAGCACATGCATCTGGAGTGTGTTTGCAGTAGCTGGAAGCCCTGGTATGCCTATTCTCTCTCTCTCTCTCTCTCTCTCTCTTTCTCTCTCTCTGCTTGCAGATAAATAATGGGAAGGAGATAAGGAACAGTAAAAGTGGAAGAAAACCAAATGCTTGGCCTGGTCGGTAGCAGGGGCTGATGTCAAGGTGTGCTACTTAAGATCAAACAAGCAATACAGGGGGCAGAGGGCTCGGGTGGTGAAGAAGGGAGAGAGCGTACTGGCTCCCAGTTATAAGTGCTTTGTAAAGCTCCCAGCTGACCACAGCATTGCGCATCTGGGTTGGGAAGCATTATTCCAGATGTGCCCTGTTAATCTACATTGGCTTTAGTCTCAGTAAACGTGGATGGTGGGCGTGAAAGTCATGCTGGTAATGCTTACTGATCTCTAGCACGGGTAGGGCTCCACGCTAGGGATCTCACGTGTCTTTCCCTTACTCCTCACCCTAACCCTGGAGAAGTGGATGACAAGACAGCCCTGTCTTACGCCAAACCTGCTTCTTCATAGCGCATCAGGTAACATCAACCGAGGCCTCAAAGGGAAAAGAGCGTTAAAGAGAATGCAGAGAAAATACCAGAGTCAGTCCGGTGGATTGACACTTGGGGTCTATGCAGTCAGGGGAAAACGGAATGCTATGATACTCCCTCCCCCCACCCAGGCAGAGGTCATGGAGTTGTCTATGTCCCACTCTGTGGACTCTGGTAATGGAGAGAGATTGTGGTGGCTGCAGATGACAGCGTTAAGAGGTTGTAGTCTGGGCTGGTCATGGCAGCACCTAGGAGCTCTTCCTTCTTCGCCTCCTGGTGGCAGTGCAGGGTCCTAGGAGCCGCCCTGGCTGGCTCTGTAGGTGTTGAGTAACTTTACATGCCAGGAGCGGAGAGGACAGTAAAAGAGGCCAGGGAGGGAGGGTCCGAGAGTGAAGATGTCAGAGCCCTGGGGAGGCCAAACCAGCGAGGACAGAGACATCCTATTGAAACACATCAGCTGCCATTGCAGGAAACAAAATGGTCATTCCAAGATGTGAAGCAACTGGGCGTCTGTCAGCTCGGGTTGCTGTCGCCAGCAATTACTGGAGAATGTTTTAAAGTGAACTTGCCTGCACACCCACGCGCGTACATTCTCCTTAACGCAAGCTGAAATAAAAACCAGAAGCAAAATCCCCTACTGATAGCTTCCAGTGTTTTATTCACTTGGAAGCAATGGAATCCGTCTTCGGGGGCTGGATGTTCACCTTGGAAAGAATTGTTGGTCATAGCTGGGCGTGGTGGCGCACGCCTTTAATCCCAGCACTTGGGAGGCAGAGGTAGGAGGATCACTGTGAGTTCGAGGCCACCCTGAGACTCCATAGTGAATTCCAGGTCAGCCTGGGCTAGAGTGAGACCCTACCTCGAAAAACCAAAAAAAAAAAAAAAAAAAAAACCAAAAAGAGAATTGTTGGTCAGGCTAAGCCTGCCCAGCTTTTCCTTGGTATCATTTAAGCTTTGCTTCAGGGCATTGTGTGGCTGCGTCTCCCCTCTCCTGGCTTCAAAAGTGTGTCCCCCCTGGGAGCATTTCTTCACCCTGATAATTTACAAAGCAGCTTGTGCTACCCCAAGTCGATGAGAATGACTTCAAAACCCACTGATGCCCAGTGATGAACAATCAATCTCAAAGGTCAAGATGAGCTTATGAAAATAAATGCAAAAGGAAGGGAGGAGGGTACTTCATAGGTTGGTATTGTATATATATAAGTAGAATGATTGAAATGGGGAGGTAATATGATGGAGAATGGCATTTCAAAGGGGAAAGTGCGGGGACGGAGGGTATTACCATGGGATTTTTTTTATAATCATGGAAAATGTTAATAAAAATTGTGAAAAGATAAAAAATTAAATTAAATTAAAAAAAAAGAAAATAAATGCAAGCTAACCAATTACATTGTCAGCTCGATGTGCCCTGCACTGTGCATCAAGACACTATGGAATCAAGCTCCGGATTCCCCCAAAGAAACCCTTCACCAAGCAAGGTACACCCAGGTCTGAAGGAACTAGGCTCTTCCTAGCCACTGGGATATGCGGTCATGGTCAGAGGTCTGAACAAGAGGACATTCGCTGTAGAACACTAAACTGAGTCCCGGGGGATACTCTAAGCACTGGAGAACTTGGCTTGGTTGAGCCTTGTCACCTTCTGCGTTTGTTACTTTTCTTGTTGCTGTGACAAAATTTCTGGGAGAGAAGCAACTTAAGGGAGGCAGGTTTATTTTGGCTCACTGTTTTAGAGAATACAGTACATCAAGGCAAGGATGGATTGGCATTATGACTTTGTTGGTGGTGGCAAGAGCTTGCAGCTGGTCACATTTTGCTGGCAGATAGGAAGCAGAGATGGATTAGAAGCATGGCTGGGTTATGACCCTTAGGCCCCCCCCCCCCCGCCATCAGTGCCCTATGTCCACTAACCATACCCTGTGTCTCAAAGGTTCTACAGTCTCCCCAAACAGTGATACCAGCTACACGCCAAGTGTTTAAACACATGAGCCTTTGGGGGATATTTCTCATTCAAACCACCACAACATGTTTCCCTGAAGTTACTCCTGCGCACCAGAGGGATGTTTTGGAATACTGTTCGTTAGCTTCATGTGACAATAACAAAGTACCCAGATCAACTTATAAAAAGCAAAGGTTTGTTTTAGGCCATAGCTTTGGAAGGTATAAGTCCATGGTCAGTTAGCCCTGGTCCTGTGGCAAGGCAGGGACACATAGATGAGCATGAGAGAAAGAAAGTTGTCAAGGTGGGCTGGAGGGATATCTTAGCAGTTAAGGCATTTGCCTACAAAGCCAAGGACCCAGGGTTGATTCCCCAGGACTCACATAAGCCAGATGCACAAGACAGCATATGTGTCTGGAGTTCATTTACAGTGGCTAGAGGCCCTGGTGGACCCGTTCTCTCTCTCTTTCTCTCTCCCCTCCTTTCTCTGTCGAATAAATAAATAAAAATAAAATATATAAAAAAAGAAAGTTATCAAGGTGCCACAGTCCCTTCCTTCATGGGCACAGTCTTAATACCTATGGATTGGCCCCTCAAAGAATCCATCACCTTCCGGTATCAGCTACTGGGGACCAAGCCTTTAGTATACAAGCCTTTGTGTTCATTCAACACCCAAACTATAGCAAAACTAACTGTGGTTGGGGAGAAAGGCAGTTCTCCAGCCAAGCTTGGGGCACACTAGGAGCTGAGGGTTAGTAGGAATGGGCCTGGATTACAAAGATAGAATATTTGTTTGGGTTCTGATTTCTGGGGATGGTCTTGGCTCTGGATCTAAACTCTGTGATTATTTATTACCTGTAGTGGGTGAGGGCTATGTCTCAGTCTGAAAGCTGTAATATTAAATCTTGAGCATATATCTCAGACTTGGCCATCTGGTGAATCTCCCCTATGGGCATTGTTATAACATCCATCTGGGAGAGGAAGCCCAGGGCCATCACACAGCCTGGCTCTTCCTTTCCAGGAAAAAAAGCAATAATGTTTTCATTTAAAATGCATATTAATAGGAACTGGAGAGATGGCTTAGTCGTTAAGGCATTTGCCTGCAAAGTCAAATGACCCAGGTTTGATTCCCCAGGACTCACGTAAGCCAGATGCACAAGGGGGCGCACACGTCTGGAGTTCATTTGCCATGGTTGGAGGCCCTGGCATGCCCATTCTCTGTCTGTCTCTCTCTCTTCTCTGTCACTTTCTCTTTCACAAATAGATAAATAAATAAAAATAAAACTATTTTAAAATGCACATTAATGAGAAGTCTTTCCTAAGTGTCATGAACTGAGTGTTTGCTCCTTCTCCCCCTCCCCCCCCCACCACTCTCTCTGTATATAACAACCTCTCAAGCTGAGCATGGTGGCACATGCCTTTAATCACAGCACTCAGGAGGCACAGGCAGGCAATCAGAAATGCTGCTTAGATCTTTTGTAGAACTTCCAGGAGCCCCTACTGTGGTCTCAGCCTCAAGGTTTTAACTAGACTCCTTATGGTTTTAATCTTGTTAGCCCATCTAGAATTCAGAAATTAGCACCATTCAACATTAGTGTGGGTGTGTGTGCTAGGTGGTGTCTTTCTTCCCACAAAGTGATGTGTTTTGAATAAAAGGCATTCTTGGGCCAGCATTTCTCAGTTTCATATAAGCATGTATCAGTGGTTGCTGAAGACTTCTCTGTTCAGTGGTGCTGAAAACAAACAAACACACACACAAACAAACACACACCCAAATTGGGGGGCTTGGAGTCAATTTTAAGCAATTTTCAACTTTGTCACACCATCCATCACTGGTGCCAAAGTGACAAGAGGCCTCATCTTACAAGGTCATTGACTGCCAACCTGGCCCGCAGTTGAAGTGAGGGAGAAGATGCCGGCATGCAGCTGCTCCAGATTTTACTTGGTGTGTGTTGGAGTCACTTTTGCATGCTGGGGCAAACACCTGACCAAAAATACCTGATGGGAGGAAGGAGTTTTATTTTGGCTTGCAGTCTCAAGGCGAAGCTTGGTGACGTCAGGGAAAGCATGGCATTAGCAGAGGTTGGACGTGACCTCTGCCACAGCAGGTGGACAGCAGCAGAAGGAGAGTGAGCCAAGCCCTGGCAAGGGGGAGCTGACTAGAACACCCCAACTCCCACCCCCAACAACACACCTCCCCCCAGCGAGGCTCCACCTCGCAAACTGTCTCCAGCTGGAGACCAAACATTCAAAACACGGGAGCTTCCGATTCACATCACCACAGTGCTCTTTCCTCAGGGTTCTCTAGAGGAACAGAACTGACAGAATGAACATTATGATAAAGGGGATTTATTAGATTAGCTGTCCATGGTCTGGCAATTTGGAGAACCCTCCATCAGTTCATGAGGCTAGACGCCTCACCAGTACTGATCTGGTACTGAAGGCCCTGGAGGACTCCTGGAGAGTGGCTGGTAGCTATTTCTGTGAAAGGTGTTATCTCACTCTCAGCTTCCGGACAGAGTCCTTGAGGTCACCCCTTCCTCCCAATGCCTAAACATACCTTTTATTTTTCCCTTCTTCCCATTCTTATTTATTTATTTATCAGAGGGAGAGAATCGGGGGGGGGGAGAATGGGCGTGCCAGGGCCTCTAGCCACTGCAAATGAGCTCCAGACACATGCACCACCTTGTGCATCTGGCTTACGTGAGACCTGGAGAATTGAACCCGGATTCTTAGGCTTCACAGGCAAGTGCCTTAGCCCCCAAATCATCTCTCCAGCTCCCCCTTCTTCCCATTCTTACCAACATTCCTCAAGCCTAAGCGTTCATAGCTCCCTACATCCCTGTAAAGTGCCCACTCCCTGGATTCTGTCTTCTCATTCCTTCTGGCCTAATAACCCCAAGTAGTCATTTCCTCTCTAACAGTCAGATAAAGGCCACACTGATCTCCAAGGTATCCTATGGGCTCCATTTCTTGCAGCCCTTCAGCTGTAATTACCTGTAGCTTCGACTGAAACATAGTGGTAGAATGGCTATCTTTATGTGGGAGAGGACATTATGTGCAAACTTTGTGTATAATCTTTTCTAAGGACCTTTATAAGCAACATCTAAGGTTCATAGAAAGTCTGTTGCTGGGGCCAAGTTGCAGGGAAATAGTATTTTGGTGAATACCAGAAATAAAGTGCCCTTAAAGCTAATAAGTTAGGGCCCCAGAAGCACTGTGTCCTAGCAAAGTGTGTAGCTCTTTCAGATGTTTAAAACACTTATAAATAAAATAAAAAAAATATATATCTTATATGCAGTCAATTCTGAAACAGGGGGCACTTTAAGCATTTGCGACTTTAATATAACCCCAAAACAGATCCTGGATAATATCTAATTATTTTTCTCATTAAAAGTTATAAATTTTATTGGGACACCATGGTAGAAAGCCAAGGAAAAAGTGACTGTTGACTTATTGTAAACTTGGAGTTCACATTGAATTGAGAGGAGACATTATTCTCTATTTGCTTTCTGAGTAACACAAACCCTGGGCCATGAAAGGCTCGTGTGTGCTGAGATGATATGCGAGCCAGCCTTGCTTTTCTCCTGTTCCCTGTGACCCAGAGCTCCTCCCATAGGCGCCTGCCAAGACCTCCTGCGTGTTGAGTCAGACACTGTGGATGTGAGCTCACCACATGTGAAAAAGGGTTGTTTAAAACAACAGCCCCTCATGCAAACGTACTGTGGGCTCTTTCCAGGCAACACTTCAGTTCAAAGCTCCCAAAGCTTGGGAAATTGTGTATTGTTTGTCCAGCATCTCATCATCTCCACTTGGGCTGAAGTGAGGCACTGGGATCCCTGTTGTAGACTAAACAAGTGAAGAAAGACGCATGCCACATAGACAGTGTACAGCATTAGGCACTGTCCATTTAACTGACTGACGGCTGGGTGTCCTTATTTACACAGTGACCCAGACAGCATAACTAGAGCTTTAGGCATTGTCTGTTTAACTGACTGTCTGATGTGTACACTTATATACACAGAGGTCCATTGTGCTGATGGACCAAGTTCAACTCCTCAAAACCCACCTAAGCCAGATGAACAAGATGGAGCATGTGGAGTTTGTTTGCAGTTGCTAGAGGCACTTCCACACCCACTCTTTCTCTCTCATACAAATAAATAAATAAAATAAAATTTTAAAAAATATTAAAAAGAACAATTGTCATTCATTAAACCCACTCTTATCTTGCCAGTATTTATTTCACCTGGGAATTAAGTCACTTTGAATATCTAAAAGGAGAATTCTACATAATTATTGTCTTTCCTTTATGTTGTTGGAGGAAGGAGGGAATCGAGAAGCAATTCTTTTTTTTTAGGGCCAGGGAAATCCAGGCAGGAGTATATAGGACACAAATGGTTTGGGAAAAGAGACAGAGGAAAGATAGACGGTATATAATGGCACTGGAATTTAATCTTGAGTAGTTGTTCATATACATATGTTGTTCCCTTATTTTTCTTTCTGGGGTATGTTAAGCTCCAAACCTAATGAGCACCCCAGTTAGAAAGTCATTATAGGTTTGGTGTTTGAATAACGGAATTTGATATTTTTTGTCCTTACCCTAACCTGAGTCCCTCAGATATTGATGATAGGATTGTGACGCATCTTTGGAGGTGACCCATAACTCCACGAAGAGTGAAGAGAAGAGGAAGAGAATGGATGAACAGGCGATTCAATGGCCAAGGGTCTGCAAATAGTACCGAGTTTAACAAATAACTCATAGAAGATTCTCCCTCCTTTGTTTCTTTTTTTAAAACTTTTTTGTTATTTTATTTTTATTTACTTATTTGAGAGATACAGGCAGAGAGAGAAAGAGTCAGATAGAGGAAGAGAGAGAGAATGGGCGCGCCAGGGCTTCCAGCCACTGCAAACAAACTCCAGACGCGTGCGCCCCTTGTGCATCTGGTTAACGTGGGTCCAGGGGAATCGAGCCTCGAACCGGGGTCCTTAGGCTTCACAGGCAAGCGCTTAACCGCTAAGCCATCTCTCCAGCCCGATTCTCCCTCCTTTGAATCAGACAAGTTTGCCAGTGTCATACAGATATTGTCTTTGCTATATCTATACATTTATTGGCTTTCTTTTGAGGTAGGGTCTCACTCTAGTTTAGGCCAATCTGGAATTCACTATGAAGTCTCAGGGTGGCTTCAAACTCTGGTGATCTACCCACCTCTGCCTCTCAAATGCTGGAATGAAAGCCATGCACCACCACACCTGGCTTTTCTTAAAGACTTCACTCAGTCAAAATTGAACAAGTTCTTGAATTGCATTTGGAGTAGAGTGGTCTAAAGATGAGGGCTTAGTGGAATGTCATTGATTTGCAGGTGAAAAGTCTGTGAAAGTGTGGGGCTCCTGGAATATACTCTATGTCTTTTCCTTTTCCACTTTGAATTTCAAAGGGGAAAATGAGAAGACTGGTCTCTCTTTATGAAAGAGAACAAGAGCAACAGATTAGATAGATGGATGGATAGATAGATAGATGGATGGATGGATGGATGGATAGATGGATGGATAGATATATAGCTAAGAGAGAAAGAGAGAGAGAGAGAGAGAGAGTTGACACACCAGGGCCTCCAGCCACTTTCATCAAACTCCAGACACGTGTGCCACCTTATGCACATGTGTGACCTTGTGTGCTTCTGTCACATGTATCTGGCTTATGTGGGACCTAGAGAGTTGAACATGGGTCCTTAGGCTTCACAGGCAAGTGTCTTAACCACTAAGCCATCTCTCCAGCCCAGAAGACTGATCTTCTTTTGATAACTGTGAAACACTGCTTATCACCAAGGTAGGGATATGCTTTTTTACATAACTTGGAGATCTCTCCACAAACTCCTTGTCTTCGTTTTTCTTTTACTCTTTGAAATTCAAAGGGGAAAATTAGAAGCTTAGTCTTCTTTTGATAACTGTGAAGCATTGCTTATCACCAAGGTAAGGATAAGATTTTTTTTTTAGATAACTTGGAGATCTCTCCATAAACTTCTTGGGTGTCATACATTGTGAATACCTGTCCTGATACACGCTGGTTTCTTTCCCCAAGCTATGAAGCATGGTGGCATGAAAGGAACTTTAGACTCTGATGGTTGGGTGGACTGAAAATTATGACCTAATAGAAGAGACTTCCATACTAAGCTGGGCTGAGCAGGATTTCTTGGTTCAAACCACAGGGCTAATCCTCACTTTCTTTGTCTTCTTAATTCATTCCTGAGTCACCATACTGGACAGAAGTTTGCTTTCATTCCTTCTCTCTCTCTTTTTCATATTAAACAAGGAGAAATAGCTAGCATTAAATGAACATCTGTCTTCTTATATAGCATTGTGAGTTATAGTAAAAAAACCTCCTTTATTCCATTTTAAGTGGTTGAAAAGCAGACCAGGTTACGGAATGACCTGACATATTAAAATTATGCAAAGAATCATTGTTAGGACTAGCTTCCATTTGTAATAGTATGCGTGAATAACTATGGAAGTGTCTACATAGATCTCATACTGAGGTTACTGTAATCAATATAGAAATGTCATTTTTATTAATTGTTTCTTTTGTTGTTGGCATATGAATATTTACTGCTAAAAGGTTTGGAAACATCTTCCTGAGTAGTTTAGAATTTCTCTTATTTACATTGTTGTTGGCATTATACAGATGTATTATATAAAGTCTTTTGTGGTTACAAACTTTAGACCGGAATGGAGCCAATGTATGGTGAACACGTGCATGCCTGAGTACCAGACCAGAGAGATTTTTAGCATGGATTTTGCACTGGGAAGTTGCTAAGATTCCAGTGAAGACTACTTAGACAGCAAAGCAGAGGCAAGTTCCTCAGATTTGATGAGTGCTTCTGTTTTGTGCCTAAACAAGGCTTGATGTGGTCAACTGGGGGAGATAAGAGTACAATGGCTAAAAAGAAAATCAAAACAACAACAACAAAAACACCCACGCTTTAACTATAAGCATGGCTCCCTCCTTATATCTCTTAGCACAAAGGCCAACAGACAGCAAAATAAAGTGCTTTGAATTCCATTTCCTTTCCCTTAGACTTCCAAACACTGGGGGTCAGAGAACAGACAGCAGGAGGTTTAAAAAAAATAAAAACGTAAGAATCCAAGCTCCATCTCAGAAAGCAGGACAGCTGCTGGCTCTCAGGTGAATTCTGAAACACACCACAGGAAGAGGAAACTATTAAAATATTGTTTGTGTGCTCTGTGTGCGCATGTGAATCTTTATTGGAATCTCACTTCTTTTTCAAATGCTGTCCAGACTTTCTTTGCTTGTATTTCCCTGCTTATAAGTCCTTCTCCACCCCCCACCCTCTCCGCCAGCCCTTCCTTCCCCCGCCTGCTGATCGCTGGGACTGCGTACATCACCACGCCACGCAGACCCTCTCTCCTCAATAGAAGGGAGCCTGTAGCCATCTTGGACAGTATTTTCAGTTGCGGTTCAATACTTTTCTCTCAACTCATGTGAAATTATTGTCAATAAATTCTCTATGCTCCCTACTTTAGATCTAATTGTCTAATGTTTTAGTTTTAAACTATTTATTTATATTCGACAGAGAGACAGAGAAGGGGGAGAGAGAATGGGCACGCTAGGGCCTCCAGCCACTGCAAATGAACATCAGACATATGTACGCCCCCTTGTGCATCTGGCCAACGTGGGTCCTGGGGAATCGAGCCTCGAATCGGGGTCCTTAGGCTTCACAGGCAAGAGCTTAACCGCTAAGCCATCTCTCCAGACCTACTCTAACTTTTGGTTAGAGAAGCTTCTCTTTTCAGGTGGCAGTAACCACTGGGGTGACTCATAACTCATCAAAGTGCTGAGAAGAGGTGACAAAAAAGTGTTCTATCACACCCTCCAAGGCTCAGGGGCCATTGCAGAAGCAATGGCATAAGGCATGAAAGAGCCAAGGGAAGGGAGGAATGCTTACCGTACTGCCTTCTAGATACAAAGTGGCCTTAATATTCATAACCTCAAAGTGGCTGATGCTACCTACACAAGTCTTGCATAATAGGGGCAAAAATGATGACATCAAGATAGAAGAGAAACTAGTTGGAAAGAAGAAGGGGTTCAGTGGAGGGGGAATTTTATTTTGGGGGGGGAAGATGAATGTTGGGAGGGGATTATGATTATGTTATATTGTCTAGATTTATGAAAATTGTCAACAAAAAGATTTTAAAAATCTGAGCTCTGTTCTTCCCTAACTTCAATTTCACTTTTCCATAGTTTAAATTTTGGTCCATTCCCCATTCCCCTTCACTCTTTTTGTCTGCCTGTATAGATAGTATTTTTTACTTAATTTAATTTAATTTTTTTTTTTTTTTGCTTGACAGATTTTGTTCTCTAGCTTTGTTGGTAAGTAGTTGATGATGGAAACTTGAATATATTGGGGCAGTGGTAGTGTGCTTGTTTACCATGTGTATGAGGCATTGGGCTTGAAGAATGCCTTCCAGCAGTGCAAAAAATGATGATATTTTCCAGATCTACAATTTAATGGTGTGTATATATATATATATATATATATATATATATATATATATATATATATATATGGGGGGGGAGGCTATGTTCACCACAATAAGTTAATTAACATATCTATCCTCTTGACAAGCTTCAAGCATGCAATATTCTTAATTATAGGCACCTGGCTGTACATTAGTTCTCCAGAACTTATTCATCTCATACAACTTTAGCTTTGTACCTCCTGACCATTATCTCCTCAGAACACTCTCCCATAAGTTCTGGTGCCACCACGCTGGCCACTGTTTCTGCGAGCGTGGTAATTTTAGATTCCACATATAAGTAAGAGCAAGTAGTCGTTGTTATTCTTTCTTTTGGCTTGTTTCCCCTAGCATCATGTCTGCCTGGTTCATCCAAGCTGTAAATGGTGGGATTTTCTTTTAAGATTGAGTGACATTCCACTACGCTCATGCACACATAAACGTACACATCTCATTTATTTGCCATTTGTCCACTGACGGACCAGTGTGTTGAGATGAACGTGGAAAGGCAGACATTTCTTTTGAGGTCCTTATTTTCATTTCTTAGAATCATACCAGGAAGTGAGATTGCCAGATAGATGATCGTTTCAATTATAAACTGTTTTCCAAGACTGCACACTGAGGAAATGTTGTTCTGAGCACTGATTGGATACAACACCCCAGAGCCTGGGCAACAGACACAAAAGCAGACAAACGAGACCGCGGGTTCTTTGCTGTCATTACCTGTGTCCGAGGAGCCTTCTTTCCCAATGATGGATGACAAAGTGCCATTCAACATGGTGACACTTTTGGGTGAAGAGATCCTGACTCGTTCATGGAAAGTTAACATCATCACAAACCCAGATTCAGAGACTGACACAAATTGCTTTCAACACAAAGGGCTCATGGATAAGGAAGCCAAAGAGAGATAACTTAGCCAATAAAGTACTTCTTTTGCAAGCATGAGGACCTGAGAGAGAGAGAGGGTGGAAAAGAGAGACAGAGAATGGGTGCGCCAGGGCTTCTAGCCACTGCAAATGAACTCCAGACGCACGTGCCACCTTGTGCATCTGGCTTACGTGGGTCCTGGGGAATCGAACCTGGGTTCTTTGGCTTTGCAGGCAAGCGCCTTAACCACTAAGCCATCTCTCCAGCCCCCAGTCTGACTTTTCATCTCTACTCTTGCTGACATGTTGAGATTTGTGTGCTATTTCCCCCATTCTTGGAACTTTACATCGTCTGTAGTCTAATAATGTTGAGAGATTTTTTTTCTATCTTGTTGAGTTAAACCCATAGGTCAGACAAGTTAAGACATAAATCACACCACATAGCTGGCAAGTGGCAAAGATCTTACAGAGATGGCCAGTTCCCTCTGCACCCTTGACTTCCTGAGGTTGATGGACTGAGCTGAAGAATGGACAAAAGCCTGCAGTCATGAGGTAATTGACAAGAAATGGTTTTCAGAGACCCTGAGAGGTTGGAGAGAGGAGGAATAAGGAGAAGGCAAGAAGAGGAGATTTTTCTACTGCCTTGACTTTCCCTAGCCATATTCATAGCTAATGTGCATTTCTATTTGATTTTTTTCAGATAAACTTCCATTTTTCTTGGCAGGCACAAAAGGCTATCCTTGTAACCCCAAACAATACTGCAAACTCCTATCAAATATCCTGTCCCTGTGTTCTCTAGAGTAATTATGGCTTATTTCTGTTTTCCCATTGATATTTATGCTTTGTTGATTTTTCTCCAGATGCATTGGGGGCACATGTCCAAATTAAATATCATTTTATAATTTCCTGACTCCTATTTTAAGTTCTCTTTGTCTTCAACTCTCCATGGCACTTGCACTATATTCTAATTAATATCTTACAGATCTCGGCTGTCCGCTGCTAACAGGACATTCACTAGACAGCAAGCTTATGGCGTTCAGTTCTATCTCCTCTTTAATTTTAAACT
Source organism: Jaculus jaculus (assembly GCF_020740685.1). NCBI lineage: Eukaryota > Metazoa > Chordata > Mammalia > Rodentia > Dipodidae > Jaculus > Jaculus jaculus. The sequence continues at coordinate 54,010,121 of NC_059119.1, forward strand.
CCCAGGGATTAGGCCTTGACCATGGGTGATGCCTGGAACTGACCCCTGAAGATCACATTTGACCTTCAACTTAAACATTCAATTCCCCAACCGTGCCAGCTCCCCAAGCCAATATAGGCAGGGCATAACTGTCAATAGCTCATAAATAAGATGATGAAGGCCAGCGAAGCTGGGAGACCTACCGAGGATCATCAATGGTACGACTCTGAGCAAGACTAAAAGCTTTTGTGCCATGTCTATAAAGGTTCAAAACCATTCAGGCTTCACATGCATTTTATGTAAAAGTGATTGACTTTATGACTTTATTTTCTTTTTCTTTTGTTTTTAGTACTATAGTCTCTTTTGGGGTTTTAAGTGTGGTATGCTCGCCTTGGAGTGGCTTGGGATAAAATGCTGACATCAATGGATGTGTTTTCAATGTCCTGAGCTTCTGTGCTTATTCTTTATTCTGTTTTTGTTTTTTTCCCAGAACCACATTCCTCTGGGAGGTTCTGAGCCTTCTGCTACTCTTTTCCCTTTTCCCATCCTACCTCCTGGGTCCTAACTTTGGCATCCTGGCCTCTTGACTTTCTTCCAATCATAATCTGACTGGGATAGTCTTTTGGTCTTTAAGCAAATTGTTCACGTTTTGGTAATTTTAGTCTGGAGCATCTAAATTCAAAGTTCCTTCAACAGAGAACAAAGATTTCATTTCTTTTTATTTTAGTTTTTTATTTGAGAAAGAGGCAGATAGAAAGAGAGAGAATGGGCACACCAGGGCCTCTAGCCATTTCAAACAAACTCCAGACACATGCGCCACCTTGTGCATCTGGCTTAAATGGTCCTGGGGAATAGAACCTGGGTCCTTAGACTTAGCAGGCAAGTGGCCTAAGTGCAAAGCCATCTCTCCAGCCCAGATTTCATTTCTCTCTTTCTTTCATTCATTCATTCATTTTTTTTCCCCCTAAGGTATGGTCTTACTCTATCTCAGACTGACCTGGAATTCACTATGTAATCTCAGGGTGACCTTGAACTTGTGGTGATCCTCCTACCTCTGCTGTGCATCACCACACCTGGCTCTTTATTTTATTTTATTTTAAGAGCAAAAAAAGAGAGAATTGGTGTGCAAGAGCCTCCAGCCACTGCAATTGAACTCCAGACACATGTGCCACCTTACGCACATGTGCGACCTTACACACATGTATCTGGCTCATGTGGGTTCCAGAGAGTGGAACCTGGGCCCTTACACTTCACAAGCAAGCGCCTTAACTGCTAAGCCATCTCTCCAGCCCCAAATTTCATTTCTGGATCAGAGCTGAGCTGTCAGCGTATGCTAAGGGAGGTGATTGATTGAGAGCATGGGGAAGGGAGAGAAAGGGCTTGGGTATCTGAGAGGGTTGATACAGAGTTATGCCCCAAGAAGGTTAAGGAGAAATATGAGATGTCTTTTCTCAGGACTAGTTCCCAATGAGTGGGTTTTAACGTGTTGCTGACCTTATAATAATGCCCAACTGTGGACTACCATTTGTCACACTAACCATTCTTCCCAACAATTTTAGTTTTGATTTAAAAATATCAAGTCAGTTAGTCATGAACAAGAGGATGTGGAGAAATGGAAAGTGAAAATTCGTGCATACCTTTGGGGAGAAAAGGGATGTAATTTATACCACGAAGCTTAAAAAACCACAAATCTTTCTTCACTGTTTAATTAATAAAAAGCTAAGCAGTCCAAGAAAAATTTAGAATTAAAAGCTTACCAGGCAGGATTCTTAGATATAAGCAGTAGCAAATCAGAACTAACAGATCTGAACAGAAAAGAAACATTTTTTAAAGAGCAGAGCAAATTCCAGGTCAGCCTGGGCTAGAGTGAGACCCTACCTCGAAAAACCAAAAAAAAAGAGAGATGCAAGGATGAATTCCAAGAAGCATTAAGAAAATCAGAAAGTGACCTGAAAAGGGAACTCAACAGAGGGATGGAAACTATACATAAAAAAGCAGTAGAAAACACAAACCAAACTGCACAAGTTCAAAACTCTCAATAGTCAGCCATGTGGAGGATAGAAACTCAGACCTGGAAGACAAAACTGAAGAAACAGTCTGTGAGTCCAAAAGCTTCAATAAGTTTAAAAAAATTGTGTGACCATTACTTGTGGGAACTGTGGGATACCATTGAATGTCCCAGCATTTTGATCATGAGAACACCAGAAGGGGAAGAAATTCAGACCAAAGGCATGGAGAACTTATTCAATAAAATTATCAAAGAGGGCTGGAGAGATGGCTTAGCGGTTAAGTGCTTGCCTGTAAAGCCTAAGGACCCCAGTTCGAGGCTCGGTTCCCCAGGTCCCACGTTAGCCAGATGCACAAGGGGGCGCACGCGTCTGGAGTTCGTTTGCAGAGGCTGGAAGCCCTGACGCGCCCATTCTCTCTCTCTCCTTCTATCTGTCTTTCTCTCTGTGTCTGTCACTCTCAAATAAATAAATAAATAATTTTAAAAAAATTATCAAAGAAAACTTTCTCACTCTCTCAAAAGAAAGTGCCATTAGATTACAAGGAGCAAACAGGACTCCAAACAGACTGGAACAAAGGAGAAATTCTCCAAGACATATTATCATTAAGACTCTAAACATCGATACCAAACAGCAACTTCTAAAAGCTTTGTTTGCACAGAGTTCTGAGCAAGGTCATGGATTTTACTGAATTGTCCAGGACTGGAGAAGCAGTGCAGCATTGGGCAGCCAGAGCCCTGAAGCAGGTGAGGGCAAGAGAACACTGTAAGCTTGAAGAAAGGCTTCTGAGAAGTTTTTCCCAAATGACAGCCTTCAAGAGGCCCTTGACATGACCAGAACAACCTTAGTTGCTCTTTAGCTTCCAGAGAGTGCCCCTTTGAATGCAGCCTCATGCACAGACTGAAACTTGGGAGATCGTGGGACTTATTCTAATTCATGGATGTCAATTCCAAAAGAGCTAGTCTCCTTCCTCAACTCCCTCTTACTCCAGTAAATGTATAACACATTCCCCAAACTGAAGAGTTTTGAAGCTCCTAGAGCTAGCATTGTGAAGGCATTGGTGATCGAGTCGTAACAAATGACCTGTCCTTGTTTTCACAGATAGGTTGCCTCTATCCTTTAACCCACTACCCTGGTCTCAGCTAAGCAGACGTTGTGTTTGATGGTTATGAATGCGTTCTGTGACGATAGTCACAGGTTTTGGATTTGCTGACTATTCCAGAATATATGTCAGCACCTCTGGTGTTAATAATGTAGCCTTAATTCTAATGCAATCAAAGCATTGGGCAACTCACCTTTTCATTAGTATTTCACCATCTATTGATCCAGGTGTAAGATGGACCTAATTCAAAAGGTTGCCTCTAAGTCTTTTTTTTTTTCTTTGGCTTTTGAAGCAAAAGTAATTGGCAATAAATGTGGGGGTAGCTGCTGTCTATACCCAGTGGGGACGGAGCTGGAGTGCTCACCTCCTTCTTCCCAGTAGACTTCAAGCACATTGTTTTCATCCACTAGCAGGCCCTCCAGGCTCCATTCACCAACTCAGTGGGATCGCTAGTTGCTGGGAATTTCATAAAGCAAATTTCCCCAGGGAGTTTCAACAGAGGTGCTCAGGAAGCCAAAACTCCTTTAGCTCTTTGGCCCAGCTCAAAAGCCCCCATGGAAGAGCCGCCCACACTCTTTCTTCACAGCTCCAAGTTCAGCAGCACCATGACCCTCCTCCGTGACACCTCCTGTCCCTTGCTGAGAACTCTGGAGGGTCATCTAGATGAAGTCCTCTTCAATTTTTCCCACACATAACCTCTTTTTACACATTGCCAGTGTGTAGCTACATAAAAGAGACATATAAATCAAACATTTATTGATGATAAGTCATAAAGAAATTTATTGTAAAATATAAATTAAAATATTAGCATATATAATTTTACCATTTAGTAAAAAGAAAAACAAATTTTCATAATAACAATATGGATGTGTTTGTATATTTTTGCATAAATGATTTAATCTTGGCTGAATGTTTGGTACTGCACAGAACATCTTCAAAGTTTTATAGATTTGACCAGTACTTTGATTTTATAATTATCACTGCTTATTTGTATAAATGCATACCACAAAAGGGCAAAAGTATGTTTAGGACCATTTCAGAAATTGCTGGAAATTTTGTTCCAATCGCTAGCCTAAATTCATTTAACTTTTTTTTTCTTTTTCAAGGTAGGGTCGGCTCTAGGCCAGGCTGGCCCCAAATTCACTATGTAGTTTCAGGATGGCTGTGAATTCACAATGATTCTCTTACCTCAGCCTCCCAAGTGCTGGGATTAAAGGTGTGCGCCAACACACTCAGCTACTATTTTTTTTTTTTAATGAAACTCATCAGCAACTCAGATGGCAAATTTTAAAATCAAATATTCTAACATTGTACTATCCAAACATATAAAAATTTGATATTTACATGCCAGGGAATACACATAGGAAAATATTCATTTTCCATTATTAAGCCATTATGCTTCTATAAAAGCAGAAAACGTAAGTACAATGAAAACACTACAGCGCATGCCAAACGACAGTCTCAGTTCTGAGCTGGGGGGTTAAGGCAGCGTGCACTGGTGGTACGTAGTAGGACAGCATGTGCAGTGCAGTGTGCACTTAGTATGTCTGCAATGAGGTCACACAATGCAACATGGGTGAGCGCTGCCAGAAACAACTTAGATTCATTATCTGTTTGATTTTGTATTAATATTACATGTTCGGAAACCTTTTACCTTGATAATTTTTTGCAGCCTTCACAGTTTACAGGATGTCATGTGGGGTGATGAGGCTCTGTGTAGGAAGCTGGGATCTAGATGAGAGGCAGGGCTTGGGGGGAAATGCTGTCATACCCATTGCTATCATGAGACTTCCCTTACCTTCAGGGACATGATACTTTTGATTCTCACAGTGAACCATGAGGTAGAGAATACAGTATTTCACTGTTATATGCATGAGCAGACTGAGGTTCCCCGAGATTAACAGCATTGTCTAAGGGCCCATCCTGAGTGCTAGAGCCAAGATACTGGTCTTTTCCTCTACCTTAGGGTTTTGTCCGCTGACCCATGAGGTAAGGATGCCGACAGAACTTCTTAACTGGTAGACCCAGCTTGCTAGTGGGCAAAAGGGTTATTTTTCAGTCTGTGGGAATTAGCACATTGTTATGGAGGCTAAGAAGCTCCACCAATACACCAACTCTAAGCTGGAGACCTGGGGAAGGTATGTATCTGAGGCAAAGCAGGCAAGCACCCTCTGTCTCAAATGACCTAATTCTCAGGAATGTAAGGTTGTCATATTCTGCGTGTCTAAGAACCTGGAAACCCTTTCTAACAAGACTGACATCTGAAAGTCAAATAATATCCATGGCCCTTGACAATTTGACTCCTCAATTATAGTGCAAAATAAAATAGTTTCCCGTTGTTCGATGACTTTAAAAACTCTACATTGGGCTGGAGAGATGGCTTAGCGGTTAAGCGCTTGCCTGTGAAGCCTAAGGACCCCGGTTCGAGGCTCGGTTCCCCAGGTCCCACGTTAGCCAGATGCACAAGGGGGCGCACGCGTCTGGAGTTCGTTTGCAGTGGCTGGAAGCCCTGGCGCGCTCATTCTCTCTCTCCCTCTATCTGTCTTTCTCTCTGTCTGTTGCTCTCAAATAAATAAATAAATAATTTAAAAAAAAAAAACCTCTACATTTTCTCCCAGCAAGTTTCTTGTGATATGCAAAGTGCTATTGGAGTACCTCTATTTTAAAACCTTTCCAGTCAATTTCTGGGGAAGAACTTTTTGTTCCCTTTTCCCCGGTCCTTTAATCAACTAATTAATCTCCATCTCCTCTAACCTCTCATATATGTGGGCCAGAATGCCTGATCTACCCTCTAATTCACGATGTTTACTTCTGAAATAAAATGAGTCAGTCTCATTGCATGAAATAACTTCTTTGTTTATACTTCAGATTGGATTACCTCACATCATTACTCTCACTTGGGCTATGAAAAGGTTTTGTTTTTATTAGGCTTTCAATTCTGCTATTCTTTATGCAGGTCCAAAAATCAATTAATGTAAACATGACCTCAGACAAGATTGAGACATTTGTTTTTAATACCCGTTCATTCTTTTTATCCTTCTCTAGTCCATCCTCTTCTTTTTTAAAAAAAATAATTTTATTTATTGATTGATTTGTAAGGGGGAAGACAGAGACAGAGACAGAGAGAGAATGGGTGTGCCAGAGCCTCCCGTCACTGCAAAAGAACTACAGACACATGCACTGCTTTGTGCATCTAGCTTTACATGGATACTGGGGACTTGAACCCCAGGCCTTCAGGTTTTGCACACAAGCACCTTTAACTGCTGAGCCATCTCTCCAGCTCCCACTCAGCCTCTTCTCTTAAACCCCAGTTGGGGAACCAGTATCAGTGCTTCCTATATTCTCTGACTTCACTCAGTTCTCATAAGAGAAGGTAACGCTCATATTAAGATATTTGACTATGACTTCACACTGATTCTAGTTTACTATTTACAACTGGTTTCTCATGCATAGACAAGATTCTAAGCATTGTATATATATATATATAACAGAGACATGTTTTTGTTTTAATATGTTCTGTAACAGCAGTGGAGTAATCATTTCTCATGAAGAGCCATCCAATGGTCACTGAAAAAGAGTTGTATTAGGTAGGAACTGTTCTATTCAACTGACAGGAAATCACCCCAACAGCTTAAAGAAAATGATTATTTTTGTACTTTTCTCATGCAACTGAAAAATCTACTGTCACCTTTGAGTCATCGCTGGGTCCAAAGTTCTACATGATCTCCGAAGGACCCAGTGTATCTCAGCTCTTGGCTTTCTTGCCCATGGGGCCTGCTTTCCTGTGACCAGCTGGCTGCCAGCAACTTTGGCCTCACATTCTCACATCTTCATGGCTAGAAGCACACAAGTAAAGAGTCTGTATGTTGTGAATTCATTTGAAGACAAGTCTAGAATTATTCTGATTGGCTTCCTTTGGTTCCCATGTACATCTGTGAGCTAACTCCATGGCCAAGGAAAGGTAATATTTTGAGTGACAGATATGAGTTAGTTAGAACTGTATGACATATGAACTAAAAGATGCACAAGAATTATCCCCTAAAGGCTGTCCAGAATACAAAAATGTGCATAAGCTGGGCTGGAGTGATGGCTTAGCTGTTAAGGTGCTTCCCTGCAAAGTCAGAAGACCCAGGCTTGATTCTCCAGGACCCACGTAAGCCAGATACACAAGGTGGCACATGCATCTGGAGTTTGTTTGCAGTGGCTAAAGGCCCTGGCACACCCATTCTCTCTCTCTCTCCCTCCCCCACTCTCTCCCCCTGTCTCTGCCTTTTTCTCTCTCCAAAATAAAATATTTTTAGGAGTCAATGTGCTACCTACTGCACTAAGGAGGTGCCTAAAGATAAATTTTTTTTAAATGCACATAAGAATTGTGCATTTCAATTATTAAAGAAAATACCAAAATAGTGTCATACTTTGGGTTTTTTTTTGTTTTATTTGAGACAGAGCTTCACTGTGTAGCCCAGGCTGGCTGCAAACACATAGCAATCCCCCTATTTCAGGGAGATTTTTAGGTCATTGAAAGTGCCCTTTTGGGGGACTGTGGTACCCTGACCACTTCCTCTTTCTCTCTTTTGCTTCCCAGCCTTGAAGCAAGTGGTTTCTTCACTTCATTCTGCCATGTCCTCACACTGGCAAGTGTTCCTCACTAGGGCTCCATAGCAATGGAGTCATCACATGTGGACTGAGCTGGGCATAGTGGTGCACGCCTCTAATCCCAGCACACGGGAGGCAGAAGTAGGAGGATTGCTGTGAGTTCAAGGCCACCCTGAGACTACAGAGTGAATTCCAGATCAGCCTGAGCTAGAGTGAGATCCTACCTCAACAAAACAAAAACAAATAAGAAAAAGGTGGACTGAAACCTCCAAAATAAGCCTCTTCTATTTGCAAGTCGATTATCTCCGGTATTTTGTTGTAGTAATGGAAATCTGACTAACACAGGAGGTGATCAATGAGCAAGAATGTCTTCAGACAAAGAACTCACTTTGAGACAGAGAGAGAGAGCAAAGGGTCGCTATCTGACTAGATTAAGGAGTGTCAAGAAAGATAATAAAAGGTTGTGGTATCGATGAATGTGTTTCTGGAGGAGTCTGGGATTTGAATTAGTACACAGAGGAAAAAAAGAACTGGATGAATATGATCCAATACACTGAAGGCCCAGGTAGAAAAACAAGATAGGAGAAAGGTGGGTTTTCTCGTGGTGGTTACGTTGGGCCATCCATCTCCTACTGCCTTTGGGAAGTAAAGTTCTCGGTTCTTAAAACTTCAGACTCTGGGACTCATACAAATTCCAGTTCAAAGATAATTAATATTTTTGGTCTTGAAAAGTCTATGCCACCTATGTAAGTAGAAGATTGAAAAAAAAAAAAAACTTAATTTGCTATTATTCAGTGACTTTTTAAAACCTATAGAAGTTCCCCGGATCATTCTCGTGACTTGCATTATGGGTGGAAGCGCTGTTTAAACACTCCAGTTCTCAGGGCTTCAGATTCAGACTGAATGCCACCTCTCCCAGGTCTCCAGCCTAGAGCTGGCATATTGGTGGGGCTTCTTGCCCTCCAGAAATCAACCACAGGCTAATTCCTGGAAAGAACCTCCTCTTAGCTAGGAGTCCTAACTCTCCCAGTTCAGCATCCGGGACCTAGCCAGACAGAGAAGGAAGACGGTGACACTAGCAAGATGAGGCTGGAGTAGATGGGAATGATGGAAGAGGGAGTCCCCACACTGACAACTGAAAACTGGGGTTAAAAAGAGGCAAGAGGAATCAGCTCTGTCTCAAATCTTATGTTATTTTTCTGCCTTTATCAGCTTAACATAAATATGGTTTTTTTTTCTCCTTATCAAGGCCAGGAAGTCCAAGATCGAGGGGACTGATATCTGATGAGAGCTTTATTGATGGTGTATCTCATGGTAGAAGATGGAAGAGCAAGGGAGTGAACTTGGTCTTTTATAAAACAAACAAACAAACAAACAAAAACATTCTTGAGGTAATAGTCTTAATCTGTTCATGACAGCATAGCCCTCATGGACTAATCACCTCTTGAAGGTCAAAAAGTGAGCATCTTTGACCTTCTCGTCTACCCAAAAGCAAATCTGGGAGTCATTACCAAATGATATTCCATAGATACAGGACAAAGTCATTATGAGTTTGTAACTACACAGTGATATCTTCACAGTCATTCTCAGTTATGCTAGAGAACTGTTGACAATAACCAACATTCCCAATGCTGTGCTGGCCCTCCTCCTAACAGTTTCAGCCACTGAGATGTCTTCTCAGAAGAATGTGGTTTCTAACTTTCCATTGGCTTCTTTGACCCATGCCATCCATGGAAATGAAGACTTGGAGAAGCATAAAAGCTGAAGGTCTCATACTGAGACAATATTTAGAACCCTCAGGAACGACTCAAGATAAAGATCGACTTGGTGCCAATCCAAGAATCTCCCTTTTGGAGATCTCTAACAATAGGTATAGAATTTTCTCCACTGTGGTTTACCGGTTCTCACAGCACCAAGTAAATAATGTATGGAAATTAAGTGGTTATGAGAACCAAGTCCCATCTTGCACTTTTGCCCCTCACCAGTCTCACTCCAACCTCAGTTCTACAATTGCAAACTTTTATCTAGTTTTTAAAAATGTTTTCATGTATTTATTTGCAAGGAGAAGGAGAAAGAAAGAGAATGGGCATTCCAGGACCTCTAGCTGCTGCAAATAAACTCCAGATGCATGTGCCACTTTGTGCATCTGGCTTACATGGATACTGGGGAATCTAACAAGGGTCCCTAGGCTTTGTGGGTAATGGTCTTAACCACTGAGAAATCTCTCTAGCCCCAAGTGCAAACTTCTAGAAAGTTGAAAGAAAGATAGAAAGCAGGTTCAAAGACTTGTGGGAGAAGTCAGGAAAATGTTCTGAATCTGTAGTTCTTTTTCTTTTTTTGGCTTTGTCATATATATATATATATATGTCAATATATATATATATTATATCTCTATCTATCTATCTATCTATCTATCTATCTATCATGAAAATTTCTATACTTACAGACAAGAAACCATGGTTTTTCCCTCCCCTGCTTCCCCTTCAGAACTCTGCTTTCCGTCATATCCCTCCCTCTCTCCATTAGTCTCTAGTTCTTAAACTTGGCGTCACACGTTGGTGTAAATCAGAAGCCTATTTCCAAAGGTTCTGCCCTCAGCAACATTAGCGTAGATCCTAACAAGCTCACTGGTGGATGGAAATGAAAACCAGTGTCTTAAACTGTATTTAACCCACATCAGAGAAGGGTAGATTAATATTGATCACCTCTTATCAAACAAGATTCCCTAATGGTGGTGTTTCTTAACTTTAGATGAATAACAGAATCACAGAGGAGGTCTTGAGAACATGTTATGTCAGGACCTCCACTGCAGTCAAATTAACTTAGGACCTCAGAGTACGGAATGAGCATAGGCATTTTAAAATATTGATTTTCCTATGAGCCAAAGTAGAAAGTCACTGCTAATGCAATGATTTTCAGACTTGCAGTGTATGTAGAAAAATCACCTAGTGAGAGTATTAAAAAAAAATTGTGTCTTATCCAGAGCCTGAGAATTTTCTTCCTCAAAGATCCCATGAGTAGCTGGGCGTGGTAGTGCACGCCTTTAATCCCAGCACTTGGGAGGCAGAGGTAGGAGGGTGGCTGTGAGTTTGAGGCCACCCTGATACTACATAGTGAATTCCAGGTCAGCCCGGGCTAGAGTGAGACTCTACCTTGGGGTGTGGGGGGGAGATCCCATGAGTGATTTTGATGAGGGTGGCTATTAATACTCTTGCCCATTTTTCTGTCTGCTTTCTTCTCCTTACCAAAATGCCCTTTGTGCAATGTAAGTGCTTTACAAAATTATTTTTGGCAATTTTATATATGTATACATTGTGTTTAGACCATGTCCTCCCTGAATTACCCTCTCCTGGCCTCCTCCACTCTATGACTGACCCTTTTCTTCTTCTAAACTAGGGTCTCTCCTACTTCCTTCCCTCTCCCTCCCCCCTCTTTCTCATGACTCACTTAGTGTAATTGGGGTTGCTCACTTGAGCTTGTGTGGGAGCCATCTGGTCTTAGAGTTGATTGAAAGTACCGTGAAGGGAGACTGTCTCGCCTTTGTGGGGTGGGGTTAGAAATACCCAAGCAAGTCTTCTGATACAAAAGACGTCCAAGTGCCCCAAACAGCCCAACAACTAAGACATTCGGCATTATATATTCATCCCTGTGTCCAGTGAGAGACGCCAGGAGATAGAGGAGTTTGATTTCATGTGATATGAAGTATTAAGGTATAGAATTTAATGGTAGGCCACTCCCAAAGTCAGTAGTCATGAGTTATGAGGGGGAAAGTCTGTAATTTTAAGAAAACAAGCCATGTAATAAAGCTCATTTCTCAGCTAGTTGTGTTTTTCTGTTCATTTCTTCCAGAGAGGGTAATTTCAGTCATATCTCCCAAGCCCCAGTCCTAGCGCGGTCTTCTTTAGTCCTGTGACATTTTCATGGTGTTCTGTGGATGATGATAACCTGTCCCCTGCAAGATAGCAGGCCCTTGAACTTCCACATGCTCCTTAGAGATTCCGATCCTAGCGGGTCACCCTGGGAAAGCTCTGGAATCGGCAGCACATCAACTGCCACCAGCTGCCAGTGCTGCTGCGGCACTTTCAGCCCAAAGGAACGTGAGAGGTGGGCGGAAGTTTGAGGAGGATTACAGAGGAAAACAACGGACACACACACACACACACACACACACACACACACACGCATATGCTGATATGATTGGCAATTTGGCACACAGGTGTGAGAGGCAGGTGGGGAGAAGGAAGATTTCACAGACCTTTGAAATCCTTCCATGTTGTAACTAAGTGATGCAACAGGCACTGTCAAGTTCATTTAAGTCAGAGGTTAATGCTTTTGCCAAGGAGATTTATATTTTATATTTTATTTTATTTTTATTTATTTATTTGACAGAGAGAAAGGGGGAGAGAAAGAGAATGGGTGCACCAGGGCTTCCAGCCACTGCAGATGGAACTTCAGATGCGTGCGCCCCCCCCCCCCCGTGCATCTGGCTAACATGGGTCCTGGGGAATCGAACCTGGGTCCTTTGGCTTTTCAGGCAAATGCCTTAACCTCTAAGCCATCCCTCCAGCCCTGCCTAGGGAATTTTTAAGGGAATGGCTTTCAGTGGATTGTGTAGCATGATATAGCAAATCGCAAAGATTGTAACAAAACACGCAAGGCATAAAAGACTTGAGGCCAACAGGTGAAAGGTCAGGAAGTGTGAGAAACTCATCTTTTTCAGTGTCCTCCATGCCATGAGTGAAAACAAAAAAATGACTTAAATATTCATTAACGGCAAAAGGTTTATGAAGATGCCCAAGAGGGTGTGTCCTAGAGCCACTGAACAGAAACAGAGCCTCAGGGTCGTCTCCTTTACACATCTGTTCTTGACTTAAAATAATGGGGGAAGCAGTTAATGCATGCTTTTAAAAATTAATTAATTTTTTTTATTGATGACTTCCATGATTGTAAATAATATCTCATGGTAATTCCCTTGCTCACCCCCCACTTTCCCCTTTGAAACGCCATTCTCTATCATATCCCCTCCCCCTCTCAATCAGTCTCTCTTTCATTTTGATGTCTTGATCTTTTCCTCCTGTTATGAGGGTCTTGTATAGGTAGTGTCAAGCACTGTGAAGTCATGGACATCCAGGCCATTTTGTGTCTGGAGGAGCATGTTGTAAGGAATATTACCCTTCCTTTGGCTCTTACCTTTTTTCCACCACCTCTTTCGCAATGGATCCTGAGCCTTGGAAGGTGTGATAGAGATATTGCAGTACTGAGCACTCCTCTGTCACTTCTTCTCAGCACCATGGTGCCTTCTGAGTCATATCAAGGTCACTGCCATCTGAAAAGAGAAGGTTCTCTAACCAAAAGTGAGAGTAGCATTAATACAAGGGTATGAACATTAAGAGAGGTGCTTACTGGGCACTTTGATGAGCACAGAATATACATTTAGCCAGAAGGCAGCAGACGTTATACCCCTAGGTTTCATGACTATCCCTGTTGAAAGGTTTTCAGTATCAGGGATGTATTCCTCCCACGGAGCAGGCCTCCAGTCAGTTGGTTTCCCCCATAACAGATGTGCCACTACTGTACCTGTTGGCTCATTTGGTCTGGCTGGCCAAATCTAACGCTTGCAATGTCCACTGTTGAGTATCTTCACTAGTTATTTCTCTCTCTCCCATTGAACCACATGCAGTGTGGCTTCTCCCAGCTTTCTGTCAGCTGGTCTACATGGAGGAGGTTTTCAGCTCAGTTGCATCCAGCAGGATTTCTCAGTGGCCTTGAAGCCTAAGTATGTGGAGTCTTCAGCAATAGGGTCTTACCATCTATTCCTGGTGGGAAACCAAGGGCCTTGGCAATGGCCTATAATGCTTTGGGGACATCAGGGACCTCCCTGGCCAGCAACTCACTAGAAGGTATCCCATCCCTGGCATTGAAACTTTTCTAGTAACAATGTATGGCTCCTGAGTGTTCCATTGTCCAAAAAAGTATGTTTCCATATGATTTACTTATATTCTGTTGGATTTTAATTAGCCCTCCTTCCACCTTTCCTTTACTCAGTCTCTTCCTCTGACCTCACTTAAAGGAAGGGAGAGGGGACTTAACAGGATGGTATTGTATATATGTAAGCAGAAGAACAGATTAATGCATGCTTTTGACTCCACCATACTGATCCATGTCCACAACTCAAGACATTGGGTTCCAAACTATGGAACAAGGCTCAGGAGATGGCCCAGTGGGAAAATTGATTGATGCACAAACATGAGAACCTCAGTTCAGATTCCCAACACCCACATACAATCCCAGGCATGGTGGGGCACACCCATAATCTCAGCTCTGGGTAGGCTGAGACAGATGGGTTCTTAGGGGTTATTGGCTAGTTAATCTAGTTGACTTGGTGATCTCTAAGTTTAGTCAGAGATCCTGTCTTGAAACAAAATTAGATGGAGGACAATAGGCATCTACCTGTGGCTTCCACATACATGTTCACACACATGCATAGGCACCTGCACACATGTGCAGCCATACACATATGAACATGCATGAATACCAAAACAACCCCATCTTAATCTTAATTACCTCACAACTGATCCCTACGACCATCTCAGTTTTCCTGTAAGTCGCTCAGAGGTGAAGGCCTACTCCAGGTCAAGTTTAGGGAGTAGAGGGAGTCTGGAGAGATCACCCTCCCCATACTGGTGGGTTACACTGTGTGCCTTCTTGCTTAGTCCCCTCACGCCTGCATCATCCTGAATGTTTGAGTCTCAGCCCCACGGCTGACTTGGTCACAGCCACATTTAGATCTTCTCTTTGCCACAGTGTTTTTCAGATTCCCACCACTTAGCAGAGGACTTCTGCAATAAGATTCACTTTGGCTTCTCACTGAATATTACCAAGATGGTGTTCAGTGGCCAACCTTGCTAGCGATTGGACAAAAGGCTTATATCACCCTTGAGCCTCCTGCAGGAAATCTGGTTGTTATTGTACATGTAAAAAATGGCTTTGGTTGATGCACTTCTCTTGCACTTGGGTAAGGAGACACTCTATGCCTCTCAAATACATGCCGCATAACTCCATTTGCCAGTGCCAACACAGTGCCTGCCAGAAATCTGGCAGACCAAAAAACTGGTGAAAGCAGATATCAATACAAACTGGGTAGACATAAGATGGGCCAGCACTGAAGTCAGAAAAGGAAAGCCTATATGACAGGTTTTTATTATTTTAAAGTCACAAAGGCAACGAAAATGAGGAACCAAATAGTCAAGAATACAGTGGAAAAAAAGCCGGGCATGGTGGCGCACGCCTTTAATCTCAGCACTTGGGAGGCAGAGGTAGGAGGATCTCCATGAGTTCGAGGCCACCCTGAGATTACATAGTGAATTCCAGGTCAGTCTGGGCTAGAGTGAGACCGTACCTCGAAAAACAACAACAACAAAAACAAAAACTGCAGCCCAGAAAGCACTTGCTTTATGGGCAGCTGAAAAGAAAGCTTAGAGGGTGTTTTAGAAGTGATACAATAATACATTAGCATATCTAAAGAGAGAGAGAGTGTGTGTGTGTGTGTCCTTTCTAAGAAACGAAGATTCTTCATAGCAAAAATTTGGCTTGTTTTATTACCAGTAAAATGGGATTGCATTGGGTAGCATCTGTTAGCCTTTAGGCTCAATTGTCTGTATAAGAAAAGGCCTCTCTTCATTTTCAGCCTTACTGAAGCCTTTTTTTTGTTCTTTTTTTGGCTTCCCCTCCAGAATAATTTTTCTGGTCTGTTTATTATTCACTAAATATGACGGCCACCGACAGCAAAATTGGAGCCACCCTAATCACCATTCCTCTTCTCAGCTTCTGCTGTACCTGTCTAGGCCCCTCTGGGGCTTGATCTGCCTTCCAGTATCACACTAGTTCTGATTAGCCGCATCCTCCCAATCCATTGCTTATGTATCGCTTGCCTTCAACTTGATCAGTGCAGTCGTTCTCTGCCAAGGGAAGTGTCAGCAGGGAATAGAGACCAACAAGGGAAGCAAATAAACACGGGTTTATTCCTGACCAAACCAGAAAGCAAAGTCGCCCTCTGTGTCCACAGTCCATCCCCAGGAGGCTCAGATGCAAGTTCTCCTGACTTCAAGTTGGAAAAGCCATGTGTTTGGCAGGGATTCCTACGGCGTCCTTTGTAAGAGGTTCTCAGAATCAGGGGTTACCCTCTGAATAACCTATGCATGCTCTCCCACTCTCTGTGTTTTTAGAGGAATTCGTTGTAATCAATTTCCCATTCCCTGTTTTATCTCCTCCTGCATGGCTAGCCGGGCTCCACTTGTTAATATCCCATTCATCTCAGGTTCTTCTCCCTGAAGTTTTCCCTAAGAGTCTCTAGATCCCAGGGTCAACTGCTGGGGTTGAGGATTTTATGTTAACTTCTTTTTTCTTACTCTTGAGCTATGCTTTTTGGCTTTCTTTTCTTGATCCATTTTTCTTTCTTTTCTTTTTCTTTTTCTTTTTTTCTTTTTTTTAGACAAATTTGAGATGGCATGAGAAAGTTGAAGGTAAAAACTGCCCAAAGTTATCTTTATGCCTGAAAAAAACAGCAGGAATACTTATCAGTTAGTTGAATTCCTTAGACTAAAAGCAAGTTTCAGCCTCAAATAATGAAAAATGAGCAAGATGTACAATTCTAAGGGGACTGAATTAAGCAAATAACTGTCTCCACATGTCATTTTTCTTCTTGCCCACAATGACAAAGAAAGACTCCTCCAACGATTTCTCCATCTGGATTTCTTCACATGGACTCTCTAATCAGCATGCGGGGAGATTGGGGTGGGCAGAGGCCAAAAGCCCTCCCAGGGAAAAAATTTTCCATGGATGAATGCAAAAAATAACAAGAAAATTCATCCCTTGCAATCACCTCTTTGCCCCTACTTTGCTTTTGTAATGGACTCACTGCTCTCCAGTTATGAAGTTTTCGCAAACAGAATTCTGTGTGCTTTGCTTCCTGGTAAGGGCCCTATAACATCTTCCCACATAAGCCAAAGCAGTCTGCCAGTCCTTTGCTCATCAAATTCCTGGTGTTTCTCCAAGAACCAGATTCAGCCGTTTCCAGGAATGGCAATGATGTCTGCACATGGGCCCTGGTCTCTCGCAAGGTGCCACAGCTCATCCTTTGGCAAATACCCAAGCTATACGTGGATAGCTGGGTACCCAGAATTCCTGTTGACTCGTGTGTCTTCTTTTGGCGAAACTGCATGGAGCGCTCAGTACGGACGTTTCTGTCTCACTCCTGGTTACATCACCCAGCAGCTGCAGGACATTCTTTCTTCCCTATATTTTCATTCACACACCACAGGTCTTTGTGGGTAAAGTGACTGTCATGTGAGCATGAAGACCTGAGCTTGGATTCCCAGCACCCATGTAAAAACGCTGGACATTGTGGTGTGCATCGATAACCCCAGCACTGGAGAAGTAGACACAGGAGAATCCCCAGAACTTGTTGGCTAGCTTGTTTAGCAAAATCATTGAGCTACAAATTCAGTGAGAGACTCTGTCTTATAAAAATAAGGTAGAAACCAGGTGGTGCACACCTTTAATCCCAGCACTTGGGAGGCAGAGGTAGGAGGATCACCAAGTTTGAGGCCACCCTGAGACTACATAGTGAATTCCAGGTCAGCATGGGCTAGAGTGAAACCCTACCCCTGAAAAACTAAAACTAAATAAATAAATAAGGCAGAGAGGGTATTGGAAAAAAACAACAACAAAATTTGACAGGAACAGCTGGCCTTCACATGAATTTGCACATACATGTATTAACACAAGCATACACATGTGAGCCCACACAGATATGAACACACATAACATGTATACACACATATACATATGACCCCCCATTGTTTGACTTAGGTGTCCTGCCTAAAATTATGTGTTCTGAATGCCAGGTCCCCATCTGGTAGCAAGTTGAGAATTGGAGCCTCTGGGAGCTGATGTATTGTTGGGGGTGGGCTTATGGGTTTTATAACCAGCTTCCCCTTGTCAGTGTTTGGCACACTCTCTTGCTGTTGTCCACTTGATGTTGGCCAGGAGGTGATGTCCACCCTCTACTCATGCCACATTTTCCCTTGCCATAATGGTACTTCCCCCTTGAGTCTGTAAGCCAAAATGAACCCTTCTCTCCTGTAAGCTGTTTTTTGTTGGGTGTTTTCTGCCTGCAATGAGAAGCTGATTACAACAGTAAGATTGGTACCAGAGGAGTGAAGTCATTGCAACTAGAAACTAGACGATGGCTTTGGTCACTTGGAACTGATTTGAGGAAAGAATGTGGAAGAATTTGAAACTTTGGTCTAAGAGACATCTTGTAGTGCTATAAGCACAGCTTCATGGACCCTTCTGGTCAGAGTTGAAAGACCTGAATGCAGTAAGAAGTATGGACTGTGAGGTTTTGCTTGTGAGAGTGAGAAAGAACTTTTTAGGAATTGGGCTAGAAGTAGTTTGTGTGAGAGGCTTGCTGTTATGCCTGTGTCCTGAGAAGTTGTGCAGTGTTGTATTGTATAGAAATGGACTGGTGTGAGCAGAAGGATATGGCAGGAGATCTTTGGGCTGAAACTGTCCCTAATTCAGTTTCAATTGTTTGAGAGATTACAACTGTCAAGACTGGGCCAGCTGACCTGCCCTGGGACAGCAGGAAGAATATTGGCTCTTTTGAAGTAAGAGGTCTGGATGTTGAAGGAGTGCTCTGCTCTTCAAAGTCAGAGTTATTTCTCCCCCTGGAGTAACACATTGGTAGCCCTACCTGGTACTATAAAGCATAACAAATGCAGGAAAAATAGGGCCATTGAATTTGCAACATGGTTTGTTTTTATTTTTGTTTGTTTTGTTTTTGGAAATGGACATGGGCAGTGTGAAGCAGGCTCCTTGGACTATCTGCATGGAGGCCCGATGGAGTCATGAGGATGAACCGTGGGTTGCAGTGGAGACCCAATGGAGATACCAGAACTTTTGGATGGCTGCATCTGGTTTTGATTCCTGGGGACTGAATGTCAGACAGCATCCTTTCTACCAGATCATACACGTGGCTCCAGAGTAATCACATTTAGCCATATCTTCTCCGTGAATTTCGGCATTCATACACATTCAGTCATTGAATTGTTGAACACACACAGTAAGACTCTTTTAAGAACAGAAGTGGGCTGGAGAGATGGCTTAGCAGTTAAGCGCTTGCCTGTGAAGCCTAAGGACCCCGGTTCGAGGCTCAGTTCCCCAGGTCCCACGTTAGCCAGATGCACAAGGGGGCGCACACGTCTGGAGTTCGTTTGCAGAGGCTGGAAGCCCTGGCGCGCCCATTCTCTCTCTCTCCCTCTATCTGTCTTTCTCTCTGTGTCTATCGCTCTCAAATAAATAAATAAAATTAAAAAAAAAAGAACAGAAGTTAAAGTACTGAGTGAGTGTGAGTGTGATGGTTAAGTTCTGTTGTCAACCAAGTCTCAGGAGAGTTGACAGAACTCTGGATGAATGTAAGTTTACTTCTTAGGAAAGGGACTAGCACTGGTTAATGAGGGGGGTTGATTGACTACTTTCGGGGGTAGTAAGAGAGAGGCAAGAGTTTAGCTTGCGCATTTCATGTTTTCAACACACATGAAATCTTCAGGTCGATGGGCAATAGACAATGTGGCCAGTGATTTGGAGCTCAGACTTGGCTTGAGATTTGGGGTGCTACTTAAAGCCAAAGAAATGCCTGGGACAACAGATGGAGAAGGGAAGCCGAATCCCAAATTTCCAGCAGCTGTAAGGAGGGGTCTACAAAGGGTGCTCCAGAGGGCAGCCCTGCCAAGACCTGTCTGTCCAGAAGAGCTGATTGAGAGAGGACAGGGAAAGCCAGATCCTAGCCTTTCGATCACAGCTGCGATTTACTACATATAGTCCATGAATGACACCTGCTCAAGGAAGTCATTCACGCCTCTGGTCTGAAAGCCACCACCCTCATGTTCTTCCCTGGTTTATCTGACTCTTCTATTTGTTTAGAATTCCTTACCTGTCCATCATTTCTAGTGCTTTTTGATTTTTTTGGCACTCAACTGTTAAGAAAGCATCTTTCCTACCAGTCTTATCTTTCTCCTCAGAGTAATTGTTTTTCAAACCATGGCCTTCTAAGAAGTCTATACTGTGAATTGAGAACCTACTGACCAGCTTTTCAACTGCTGGCCCTGTGCTAGGTGGGCATTAGATAAAGAGAGGTGAACATTATTCATGTCAAGACTGTCTTGGATGTAGGACTAGTTATCAAGTATCTAATAGTAGATAATGTTTTATAAATTTTAATATTTTATTTATTTATTTGACAGAGAAAGAAGGAGAGAGAGAATGGGCATTCCAGGGCCTCCAGCCACTGCAAATAAATTCCAGATGCGTGCACCCCCTTGTGCATCTGGCTGACATGTGTCCTGGGGAATTGAACCTGGGTCCTTTGGCTTTGCAGGCAAACACTTTAACCACTAAGCTATCCCTCTAGCTCCCTGTTTTATAAATTTTAATAATGACTTAGGAAACTACTGAAATATGGACACTTCTTAATCACTCTGCTTTGAATATTTTTTTGAATATAATTTTTAATGATTTAGAGAGCTTGAGTCCATTGTTTTCGATACTACACACTAGAAATATCTTGTGATCAGGAGCAAGAATGGGATGTGATATGGTTAAATTTGCCACTCAGCACATTGAAAAACTATCCTTTTGCTGTCGTTTTTGAACAAGAAGACCCAGTTCAGGGACTTTTGGATAATGGATGTTCCATTCCTCTTTCCTATGATGATAAAGTGTGATAAGCTGTTTCTGTTTTCTTTCCCTGAACTTCAGTCCAGATGATTATAGCATTGTGTGATCCATGTGCAGGAAAACCAGCCCAAACTGTAGCACTGTGACATTACCCTTCATCAATCAAAAAAAGAATTTTTTTTTTTCATAAACTGTACTGGAATGCAGCTGTGGAAAGACAAAGGAGTTTCTCAGGCAAACATTTTCTGGGAAATTCCAAGAGCAGTGAGCCTAGCTGAGGAAAACTCTAGCTCAAAGCCACCCGGCACTGGTTCTAGGTCAGTGTTGAGATTTTGTGTCTGGGACACAAATTGAGGGAGATCTTTCTTGTCATGCAGGACCTCCAAAATGCCAGAGAAGGTGTTATGGTTTGAATGTTGTGGTGAGATACTGTGATGAACTATGGGAAAGAACAGACAATATTTCTTATGGTTGTTACAAATAGCTTTCATGATATCACTGTGAAGCGCTCAATTCTTAAATTATAACTTGCTATAAAGTTAAAGTTAATCTTACAGTTATATAATCTTCCCACTGAAAGCAGTGTGGCTAGCTTTCCTCTGCCTTGGTGTGCCTTTGGTTTGAACAGCAAATCCCTTCCTTTAACAAATGTTTCTATTTGTTTATTTAATACTTTATTTTAGAGCGTGAACGGGGCAGAGAGATGAGGGCAGAAATGGGCGCACCAGGGCCTCCAGCCACTGCAAATGAACTCCAGACACACGCACCACTTTGTGCATCTGGCTTACATGGGTACTGGGGAATCGAACCTGGGTCCTTAGGCTTCATAGGCAAGTGCCTTAACTGGTAAGCCATCTCTCCAGCCACCCCCCCCCTTAACAAATATATAAGGATTATCCAAAGTCAAAAGCTTCTTCCTCTTTGCTCATGCAATATAACACTGTTTGTGTAGCGATGGTGTTCAGTAAAAGTGCCAATAAATACCTGCATGCAGAGGAAGCTGGAGCCGCAGTAACACTGGAGCTGTGGTGACAGCGGACGCAGCAGACATGCTGATGGCTTAAACTAAACTCCACTTGAGTTTCTTCTTTCCTCAGGCTACTGCTAGAGGCAGTTAGTCCACTCCCGAAATAGGAGTGTCAGGAGTTAGCTCTCTCACGTCTCAGGCTCTTCTCCTAGAAGCAGGTTGCTCACTTCTTAATAGGAAAGTTCCAGAGGTTAGTCTTTTCCTAAATTAGGGCTGTGCCCCATAAATAGGGCATCTTGTATCCTATGTGAGGATACCTGTGGCAGTTTGAGTGTGATGGTCTCAATGTTTGGCCCCATAGACTAAGTCTCTCTCTTTTTTTTTTTTTTAAGCTTCCTGCTCAAGCCCTTACCAAGGCATATTCCTGTTAGAGGGGGCATGTCACTTGGTGTATCTGGATTCAAAAAGTTGTGTGAAGAACAGCTTAAGCGCTGGCAGTTCCAGCTTACTGATGTTTATGTTTTCTTGCTGCAGTTGTTTCTCTGTGCTTGGATCTATGGAAGGGCGCCAGCTTCTTCTGTCATTGATGGTTTTCCCCTGGATCTGTATACCTGAACTAACCCCCTTCCTCCCATAAACTGCGTCTGGTTGGATGTTTGTTCCAGCAACGTGGAGCTGACTATGACAATACCTTCGGTATCTCCATGTGAGGACACCCTTGGCCCCTTCATCTTGAGGACAGGCTTGGTTTCCTTGTGTGAAGCATTTCTTCTCTCAGCTGCAGGAGTTAGTCTTTGGTAGAGGATTGGGAAAGTCTGAAACAAGAGAGAATATTTGGAGCTCCTATCATCAGCTTCAAAGGTAGGTTGACGCTGAGCATGGGGCCTCTCCCGAAGCTCACGTCAGCATCGACTTTTCTCTTGTCCACTTTTCTTTCTCATCAAACCTGCTGCATCGGCTGTGACTACTGCTCTGCTCGGGTATTTCCATCAGCTTCCGCCGCTGCTATGGGAAACACCACGCCCCTGAGGCTCTTGTTCGGGCCCAGCAACTATCTGCCTCACTGAAGGGGTTTGCAGCTAAAGCATTGTTAAAATAAATTTAGAAGCTGCTGGCTATTATACAAAAGACCTGGCCATGGTATTCAGCTCATGGAATATTAGACTTAGACTTTCTGGGGCAGCAGGGAGTTGGTGATGTATTGCACTGCCTGATAGGATTGGTTAAACTCAAACATTTAACTCTATGTAACCGAATTTAAATAGCTTTACAATCGTATCAAAAAAAAAAAAAAAAAAGATAAGAGAGGGCTGGATAGATGGCTTAGCAGTTAAGGTACTTGCCTGCAAAGCCCAAAGACCCATGTTCTACTCTCCAGATCCCATATAAGCCAGACGCACAAGGTGATAAAAGCACACAAGGTCACACATGCGCACAAGGTGGTGCACTCATCTGGAATTCCATTGCAGTGGCTGGAGGCCCTGGCACACCAATTCTCTCTCATAAAAAATTTTTAAAAAGATAAAAGAGTCAGATAAGGAGGGCTTTCATGTTGGACTTTGTTCTCCCCCACTCACCAGGGGCTGAGGAAATGATTCAGTGGTCAAAGGTACATGCTCACAGAATCTGAAATGTCCCTCATAGGCTTGTGTTTTGACCACTTGGCCTATACCTGGTGACACTATGTTAAGAGGTGCAGGGGAAGGAGAAGGGAGGTGAAGGAGATCATAAGGACAGTTATACCCAGCCCCCAATTCCTGCCGCACTCCCTACTTCCTGGTCTGTTGCAACATGAACAGCTTCTGTCATATCCTTCCACTGCCATGAATGGAGCTGCTCTGCCCTGCCCTGCTTTCCTTTCCCACCAGGATGCGCTACATTGTCTGAAACCATGAACTAAAAAAAAAATCTTTCCTCCCTTAAGTGGCAACTACCAGCCATTCTGCCATGGCTTATTCTTGTGCATGAGCCTGGGTGAACCCAAGATCCTTTTCCTGCCCATCTCTAAACCGTTTCTTAGTGGTTCAGCTCAGGACTGCCTCATGGTCAGTTCTGGGCCTAATGCAGTCAAGAGTGTTCTTTGGGAACAGGAAGTGATCGGGATCCTTGTCCAGCTCATGGTCTCTTCAGCTGAACCTACTTCATGGAAGTCAATGGGGAAATGTCATAGTTTTGGTCGTCTTGATGTGGCTATTGTCACGATGTGGCCAAAGACTTGAGGTGTATAGTTACCAAAGAATGGTATGTTCAAAAATATTCTCTTCATATATAAATTCTTTAAAAAAGAAGTATTTTGTTTATTTACTTACTTATTTTGAGAGGGGAGGGGAAGATAGTGGGTGCGCCAGGGCCTCCAGTACTGCAAGTTAACTCAAGACGCATGCGCCACCTTGTACATCTGGCTTACATGGGTCCTGGAGAATCCAACCTGGGTCCTTAGATTTCTCAGGCAAGCACCTGTACTGCTAAGCAATCTCTCTAGTCCCATATGTAAATTTTAATGTTGAGTTCCATGCAAAGTAACATATACACTCTGGAGCACCAAAAGTAAGAAAAGGAAGGCAAAGCAGAAGGGTCTCTGAGGAATAAATATACTTAGATTTGAAAACAGAAGCCAAGTTCATGCACATAAAGCAATGTTGGCTTGTGTTTTAGTTTTTTATCATTGCTATAACAAAGCACCTGACAGAAGTAAGGGATGACTTTTTTAAAAAAAAATTTATTTATTTGAGAGAGAGAGAGAGAGAAGAGAGAGTGGGTGCTCCAGGGTCTCCAGCCACGGCAAATGAATTCCAGATACATGCACCACGTTGTTCATATGGCTTATGTGGGTCCTGGAGAATTGAATCTGGGTCCATGGCTTTGCAGGCAAGCAACTCACCACTGAGCCATCTCTGCAGCCCCAAGAAGTATTTCTTTTGATTCATGATTTAAGAAGGAATAGAGTGCATTATGGTGGGGAAAGCAAGACGGTGGAAGCATGGGGCAGTGATCACATTGTGGAAGCAGAGAGGAAGCAGAGAGATTAATGCTGGTGCTCAGCTCGCTTTTTTATTTTCCTTTTTTATTAAGTATGGGACCTCAGGCAATGGAACTGTGCTGCCCACAATGAGGATAAGTCTTTCCTCCTCAGTTAAACCTCTCTCTAGACACTCCCTCAAAGGCACAAACAGAGGTGTGCCTCTTAAGGTATTCAAAACCTAGTCAAGTTGACAATAAAGATTCATCATCATGGCTTGTGATATCATGAAGGTTAATTTAACAAGTAAAATAAAAATATTTATCATCCAGCAGTAAGTGTTATCAGGCATAAGAAACAGATGAAGTGGGAATATTTCTTTTGGTATTTCCCTTAACTACTTCTAGAGGCCTCAATTTGTTTCTTATCTCACTTCCAATCTCACCCCCCCCCCCAGCTTGTCCCATATTATCTTAAAGCCTTGATAATTTCCTTAAATCATTAAAAAATATTTTGCCTGTGTTTGTGTGTGGTGTGCACACATGTATGCCTGCATGTCCATATATGTCTGGGCTTATGTGTGTATATGGGTGCAAGTGTGTGTGCACACACAGGCTGATGTCTGATGTTCCCTCTATCACTATTCATCTTGTTTATTGAGACAAGGTCTCTTATTGAGCCCAGAGCTTACTGACTAACCAGCTTGCCCAGGGCTCTGCCTGTCTCTGTCTCCTGAGATGATATTATAGGCACACACTACCACATCCACCAAAGAATACATCCTTTCACAGAACCTCTTCTTCCCAACTAGTTCCTCTTCTACTTTGATGTCTTTCCTTTTTGCTTTCCTCCATCACCCATGACAGACCATTGATGGCCCAGTATTGTGCAGTTCTTGTGCATGTAACCATGTGAAGTCATGAATTCAATGGTCTCTTCATGTCTGAAAGTGATTGGGTGTTTTTGTTGTTGTTGGTTAGTTTTTTAAGTTAATTGATTTGTAAGAGAGAGAAACTACACATACACACACACACACACACACACACACAGAGAGAGAGAGAGAGAGAGAGAGAAAACAGAGAGAGAGAGAGAGAGAGAGAGAGAATATGCACATCATAACAAACTCCAGACACATAAGCCACTTTGTACATCTAGCTTTATGCGGGTACTGGGGAATTGAACCAGGGCCATCAAGCTTTGCAAGCAAGTACCTTCAACCAGTGAGCCATCTCTCCAGCCCTGTTAGTATCACATCAGCTCAGGCTGATCTGGAACACATTCTGTAACACAGGCTGGTCATGAGCTCATGGTGATTCTCCTACCTTAGCTTCTTGAATGCTGAGATTAAAGATGTGCACTATCATGCCTGTCAATGATTGCTTTTGTTTGTCAACTTGTTTTGATGAAGAAACTCCTGGTTCACTAGACATACCATTGAGTAGGTCTGTGAAGGTATTTCCAGAGAGAATTGAGCCAAGAGGGAAGATCTGAGCTGTGAACAATTGCCACATTCAACCATGGTCATGCCTTCCCTGAAGTGATGGGCAGTACTCTCTGAAATCACAAAAAAAGTAAACCTTACCTCTCTTGAGTTGTTCTTGTCAGGTGTTTGGTCATAGTGATGAGAACAGTAACTATTATATGAAATTGGTACTGAGAGTGGGGTTGCTGTTGCAATATATCTCATCGTGTGGTTTATAGAACTTTGGGGGCTGGATTGTGGGAATAATTTGGAAGAGTTTCAAATGGCAGATTAGGTAAGTCCTACAGTGCTTAACAAGGCACTCTAGTGGAAGTTTGGGAGACCGGAATGCTGAGAGAAGAGTGGACAGTGAAGGTGAGGCTCACGGGGTCTCAGAGTGGGAACAAGGGCTCTTTTGGAAAGCTCATGTTACTTCCTGACAAAGAATCGGGCTGCATTCGGATCATGTCCTGCAAACTTGAGCAAAGCTAAATTCAGAAGCAACAGACTAAGTGCTTTGGCACAGAAAATTCCAGTACAGCATCATATTGAGCTTATCGAGTGATTATTTCTCACTGCACTGACCCACATTTACATCATGTGAGAGAGTTGTGGCACGGAGCAGCAGGTCTTGAAAAAATGTGCAGTTTGAGGAGGAAAGGAGCAGGAACCTAGTGAAAGTTGCAGATATGAGAGCGTTATTTGGTTAGGAAAGGGGTTTGAACCCAATTAAAGTTGAGAACAGGGAGGGTGTGGACAAAGAAGCTGTAATTTTTAGATCAGCAGCACAAAGGAGAAATCTTGGATTTGTAGTAGGACAATAGCAAAGGTGCCTGGAGGGCAAGACTTCACCCATCAAGAGTGTATATCGATGCAAATACACTTGAGAGTGCCTGAAAAGATAAAGCCTTCAGGGCACCCTGCTGAAAAGCCCTAACCTAGGGAAAAGCCTTCTCCTGGGTTCATATAAAGGCAGCCTGTGGCTAGTGCGGTTGTGGTCTGAGGGCACAAGATTATATCTTGAGCTGATAGCCGAACTCTCCGGAGTCAACTATGTGGTGCTGGCCAGTTTTCCAGGAATGCAAGGTGCATAAGTAACCAGGCCCATGGAGAATGCACCAGAGTTCCAGAAGCCAACTGAGCCTTGCCTCACGGGCTCCGCTTATTGCGTGGAGCGCCTTAAGTGCGTATGCAGCTGTGAAGGCGAAAGTGAAGTTGCAACTGAGACCAAAGGATATTGTAGATACGGAAAAGGAAAACTGCCGGGACTAGGCAGAGCTAGCCCAAGAGAGAGATCACACGAGTTCTGGGCAACGTAAAGTGGGACTACCCAAACCCGCCGGAGCGCCACTGATGCCCTCACAAGCCCCAGATGTCCGATATAGAGGGCATTCGGTATTTATCTGCTGGGTCTGGGAGGCTGTGGAAGCTTTGGGAGATGAGGTGTAGCAGGAGAGAGTGAATGGAGAGATGGGCAGGCCTTAGGATTCACAGGGCTACATCCCGCTTCATCCCTGGGGTAGTTAGGAGTATCTTACTGCCATGCCTCCTTCCCATGACGAACTGCGCCCTCAATCCGTGAGCCAGAACAGGCCCTTCCTTAAGTTGCTTCCCAATAGGTATTTGAACACAACAATAAGAAGGGTAATTAATATAGGAGAATAACAGAAAACCTCTTTCCCAGTGGACCTGTACCCTAGCAAGAAAGTCATACTACAAATATGCGTAAGCACTGAGCATACCAAGTGCTGAAAAGTGTGACAGAAAAAATTAAAACAGGATAAGGGCTTAAGTGAATTGACGGACTGAGGGAGCCAGCATGCAGTTCTGAGGGGGCAGCAGCAGGATTGGCCATACCCCAGAGGTGAAGTCAGGGAGAAGTCCATTTTGACTGCAGAGGACCTAAAAGGGGAGAGGGGAAGAGATGACCTCAGAGTCAGTGAAAGTCAGGGGGTAAAGGAATTTACCTTTCTAGAGTGAATGTCCACAATAGCCTCATAAATCCTAAAAGAGCACCAGAACTGAACTGAATGACTCTGAAGTGACCTTTCAAGTCCGACAGAGAAAGGCTTCAACAAAGACCGCTCTCTGCAAGAGATGTTGTTCCACTGAGGTTGTCCTTTCGCAGCCATTTTTCTTCTCTCTAAATGTTGTTCCTAGACTGTGGATGTGTGGGTGGCAATAGCAGCAGCGAAAAGCACCAGACTGTTCTCCTGCAATGGGCCTCTCCTCTCACCCAGCAGAGACCTCCAGGGAGGCCAGTGAGGAATGCGGGAGCTGCTGCGTGCCCTGTCTCAAGGAGCCCCTCACAGCGGCTGCTGCCCCCATCCTGGGACTCCTTTTTAATGGTTCCCGACTGTTCAGGTGTCAGAGGGTTATTTTTTCCTGAAGTGAAGGCAAGCCCTTGAAATTCTGTGACCCTTGGAAAGAATGTGCACACAGCCTGGTGGTAAACTCATGGTTCTCGCTTGCTCTTTGGAACTCTTCCACATGACATCTGTGGGACTGGATTACAAAACACTTTTCAGTTAAGTTTTAATGATGAGATGAGTTATTGACCACTTTGGGTTTGTTTGTGTTTGCTGGGAACCAGGATCCCAAAGGGCCAAGGGACTTTTTAAAAAAAAAAAAAATATATATATATATATATATATATATATATATATATATATATATGAATGTAACGTGGGGTGAGAGAAAACCTTGAGTTCCAGACAGAAATGTCAGTTGGAAATATTTAAAAGAGAGATAGAGTCAATGTTTTCTTTTCTTTAGTTCTTAAAGGGCCAAATATTTGGCTGTAAGTTCTACTTCAGTGAGGAACAAAGCCTTTTGTGAAATGTGGGCAAGTGTTTTGAATATTTTACCTCTTTGCTGATGAGCTAAAGATTACCATTCCCTCCTTCTACTTAGCTGGATATAAAATGCTGGCATGTACCCAAGGAGCACAGAAAATATCATACAAGAAGTCATTGATAAAAATCCACATAGTTTCATTGTCACTCAGCCCAGCTCACCTAAGTCTATTCTGTCTCGTGCTCCAGACTGGTGCATCTTTGGCTGTATCCCATGGCTTCCTGCCCCTGATGTCTACCCTGTCTACTACACTTAATATATGAATTACCCTGGTGACTCATAATTTCTAGGTGTCTGTGTGTGGCTTGCATGTACAGATGCATGAGTGTGAAAGTCAAAGGTTTATGTTGCATGTCTTTCTTAATCACTTGCCATCTTACTTGTTTTCCACCTCATCATTACTTTCTCTCTCTCTCTCTCTCTCTCTTTTTTTTTTTTTTTTTTTTTTTTTTACAGGTAGGGTCTTGCTCTAGCCCAGACTGACCTGGAATTCACTATGTAGTCTCAAGGTGGCTTTGAACTCACAGCGATCCTCCTACCTGTGTCTCCTGAGTACTAGGATTAAAGGCGTGCACTGCCTTGCCCAGCTCACCTTATTTTTTGGAAGCAGGATCTCTTACTGAACCTAGAGCTCACCAAATCGGTTAAACTAGCAAGCCCTGGGATCTGCCTATCTCTGCTTCCCAAGTGCTAGAATTACAAGCATGTGTCACCACAGCCAGCTTTTACATGAGTGTTGGGTATCTGAGCTCACCATTTCATGTTTGCATTTGAGACATCTTCCCCATCCCACTTTCAGGTTTGTTTGTTTTTTTTTTTTTTTTGACCCCAGACTAGTGATTTCCACTTTCATAAGCAACAGAGAAGAAGCAGAAAAATCCAGAGATTATTTTGCCAAATTGGCTAAATGAAAGAAATTTTAAGAATTGACAAATAACCAGACCATGGTCTTATTGTCTCTAGGTTCAGTTTTATTTCCTGAGCCATTTCTTGGATATATAGGGCACATTTTGCTCAGGCAATAAAACTAGACCTAGAGACATTAGGGTTTGTAGACAAAGACTTTGAAATAGCTTCTACAGGGCTGGGAGAAGGCTCAGCCATCTTTTGAAATAGACAGTATAGCTTTAGTGAAAAAGATAGATATAATGAGTAGATAGATTGGCAATCTCAAGGAAGGAGAAACATTATTGAAAATATAACTCAATGGAAGTTATAGAAGTGTAAATGAAAAGGGCCCTGGATGGATTTAATAGAAGAGTGGACACTACAAAAAAATATAAAAATAAGTTCCCCCCACCAAAAAAAATAAAACACACAAAGAATTTGAAGACAAAGCATTAGAAAAATATCTAAACTAAATCTCAGAAAAATGCTAAGGCAGGGAGATTTGGCTGGGGAGGGGGCAGAGTTGAAGGAAGAAACAGAGATTATCTACCACCTGTGAAATAGTGGTGGGGGCTCAAGCATATATGTCACTGGGGTCCCCTAACAAAAGCAAAGAAGTACTGAGATTTAGAAAGCTTAAAAATGACATGAAAAATAGAAGGGACACTAGTTGAGAAGAGGAAGGAGTTCTGTAAAAGCGGGAAGAGGACAAAAGAAAGTAACGGAAAGTAAGAGAAAGAAAGTAAAGTAATGATCAAAACATGTACGAAATTGCCAAAAATAAATACATTAAATTTAGATTTGTTTAAAGAAAGTCATATTTTTTCCCCAGTTCTGTGAAATCAATCAATACAATGATCCAAAAAAGTCCAGTGAGCACCAAACAGGAATGAAAAAAAAAAATGGTGGCTGCCTGGCTGCAAATTTCTGCACATATCTTTTTCCCAGTCCTTTAAACAGAGCAAGCGTTGCTAAGAATCAGAGACGGAGGACACAGCCCAGAAGAATCACGTTCTGCACCCTGCTCCGAGCGTGTGGTGTGGGCTGTGGCGTCAGAGAGTAGTAAATGACTCCATGAAAAGGGCACGGGGTGGTCAGGACTTCTTGCACAAGGAGTGAGTGGACGATCTCAAGAGAAAGCCCAGCTTAGCAGAAATATTAAACATGATTTGAAACGCTGCACTTTACAATACCAGCTGCAGGGAAAGGAAGTGGAAATGAGTGAGCTGTGGCCTTTGGGAAGTATTGCTTCTTATGGGGGGAAAAGGGAGATAAGTGGAGAAGTCGTGGTATTCCTTGATAGCAGAGCAGTGAAAGGTCAGAGCCCTCGGGGTGGGGGGGGGAGAAACCCAACATGGCCAAGAGTGGTGGTGCGTGCCTTTTAATCCCAGCACTTGGGAGGCAGAGGTAGGAGGATCGCTGTGAGTTTGAGGCCACCCTGAGACTACAGAATGAATTCCAGGTCAGCCTGGGCTAGAGCGAGACCCTGCCTCTAAAAAAACACCCACAGCATTTTTGTTTTTACTACTTCTTGCCTTCAACATCCTCAAGAGAAAACGTACAGACCTGACAGAGAATAAGGAACCTCTCACTCAGAGCCAAGCAGATAGAAATAGTTAAGAAGATCGCATTGCCAAACAACACTGCTGCTTAAAAACAAGAAGCAAAGTAATTCGGCTTAAGAAAATATTCTCTTTTTATCCCACATAAATTCATGAAGTCGAGGAAGCCTGTAACAATGCTCTAACAGAAATCAATTTACCTCAAAATAAAAATCTGGAGATCAGGCTGGAGGGATGGCTTAGCAGTTAAGGCATTTGCCTGCAAAGCCGAAGGACCCAGGTTCGATTCCCCAGGACCCACTTTAGCCAGATGGACCAGAGGTGCACACATTTGGAGTTTATTTGAAGTGGCTGGAGGCCCTGACGCACCCATTCTCTCTCCCTCTTTCTCTGTTAAATAAATCAATAAATAAAAAGAAAACGAGTGTTACCTTTTAAAAAAAAAATCTGGAGATAGATAAAAAGCAAGCACTTTGAGTAAGAAATAAAAGACCCCCCCAATATAAATGAACCCAAATTTTTTTTAAAAAAGGCTAAAAAACAGTTGTTAAATTTACAAAAGGTATAAAAGAAAAAAAAGACAAGTCATATAAAAAGAGTGAGCTTAACTGCACAACCCAGGGAAGACTAACTTTAAATGGAGATTTAATAAAAAGATCTTCTTAGTGGTAGTTGTTTCAGTTTTTACCCTGACTCCCTTTCTGGTTGTGTGGGTGGTGAGAGCGGCCAGGCCAAGTGGCAGTTAGTTTGGAAGCCTCAAATGGCCCCCATCCTTCTGTAGCAGAGAACAGAGGGTGTCTAAGGGTGTGTGGCTAAGAGGAGCATGTCCACTGACATGCAGGCTTCCTGTGTCCAGGGACTCCACCCTTCTTCCTGCTGAAGATGCCACTGATAGACGCCTTCCTGGGAAGGACTGACTTTTCCACCACCCCGCAAGGCTCCCCAGGTAAGAGGAGGGTAATTAGACACAGTGTTTTAGGGTTTAGAGATGGGCTGTCTCCTGCAAAAGCTCACCTGTCAGGGTTAGTCCCCAACTAGAGTAGAGAAGTCACTTCACAGCCGTATATTTGTTTTGAAATAAAGCTCAGAGACCTTTAGAAGAATCATTTAGAGCAATCCCCCAAGACTGTGAATCACACAAAAAAAAGCACAAGGAAAAAAAAAATAAACAGTATCATCAACAACCTGTTGGGACTCCTCCTTCAGGAACCTGCGTGGGATTTCCACGTGTCCTTCCTGTGCCCTTCCTCCACCTCCTCCCAATCCAAATATCTGGATAATAGCATCCAGGTCTGAAACTTTCAATGTGACTAATTGGTCTTAAACTAAAGAGTATGCTCTTAAAAAAAAAAAAAAGAAAGTAGGGAAAACATAGTTGGCCATGTGTTTATAAAGAACACTGTAAAGAAGTTTAAAGATGAAATTCTATCCCAAACAAATGAGCTTTTTTTTTTTTTCAGTTAGTTTTACACAAAACAAGAAAATTAAATGCAAGCGGT
The DNA here is from genome assembly GCF_020740685.1 of Jaculus jaculus. NCBI lineage: Eukaryota > Metazoa > Chordata > Mammalia > Rodentia > Dipodidae > Jaculus > Jaculus jaculus. The sequence continues at coordinate 54,042,735 of NC_059119.1, forward strand.
TGACTCCCACATAGCAAGAGTTGAACTTAGAAAATTTCAACATTCGTGGGAAGCGGCTTAACTTCTGCTCATTCAACAGTCGAATAAATCTAACAGCACATCAGTTGTAATGAGGGTGTGGCCACTTGGCACGCAACCTGAGAATAAATACAGACACCAAAGATTTTGTACCAACTGCTTACTCTGTCTAGTGAGTTACCTGCCAGTTGCTTTATAGAAAACTTCATATACAACTTGAAGCAACAGGTATTATTTTTATAGATGAGCAAATTGAGACTCACTGAAGGCAATAATTAATAGTAAGAAACCTGTTAGGAAAAAAAAAAAAAAAAAAACAGAAAATGAAACGAGAGGGAAGACTTGGCTGAACAGCCAAGACAGGCTTTATTGGGGGAAACCTGAGAAGGGCACTGGCTGGGAACAACTTCCTTTACATACTAAGGGTTCTTATGGGGCAATGGAGTCACAGTAACTTTTTGGACGCAGGCATTTGTCCTTGCCTCAGGGTTTGGCCCACTTAGGGAAATGATGGAGTTAGGTGGCCTGGTTCACCTCTGGGAAACAGAGACTTAAAATTGTACAATGGCAGTCAGAGTTCAAAAATGGAAACATTCGGGCTGGAGAGATGGCTTAGCGGTTAAGCGCTTGCCTGTGAAGCCTAAGGACCCCGGTTCGAGGCTTGATTCCCCAGGTCCCACGTTAGCCAGATGCACAAGGGGGCGCACACGTCTGGAGTTCGTTTGCAGAGGCTAGAAACCCTGGCACGCCCATTCTCTCTCTCTCCCTCTATCTGTCTTTCTCTCTGTGTCTGTCGCTCTCAAATAAATAAATAAATAAAAATTAAAAAAAAAAATGGAAACATTCTGGGGCTGGAGAGATGGCTTAGTGGTTAAGTGCTTGTCTGTGAAGCCTAAAGACCCTGGTTCAAGGCTGGATTCCCCAGGACCCATGTTAGCCAGATGCACAAGGGGCACATGCGTCTGGAGTTTGTTTGCAGAGGCTGGAGGCCCCGGAGTGCCCATTTCTCTCTCTCTCTCTCTGCCTCTTTCTCTCTCTCTCAAATAAATAAATAAACAAAAAAATTTTTTAAAAAGGAAACATTCTGGTTCTAACAACTTCATTGTAAATCACAGAACAAAACTAAGCATGTTTGATACCCATGTGATATATCTTTGCTGCTGTTTGGGGGTACACTGTCTTCCTTCTTCATCTCTTTCACTCATGGGCATCTTTGAGCTTTGTACCTCAAATAAGGAATTCACAAGAGTAGAATGAAATTGTGAATTTGCCTGTCGCTAACCTCATGGGAGAGATAAATGAACTCTGAAGAATAAAAATGCTAAAAGATCCAACCCCTGCCTGCCTGTCTTCCTTAGCCATGCAGCAAATGAGACTCCTTAGAGAACCAGAAAGGACAGCAGCTGAGATGCCTGAAGTGGCCAGGCTTCAACAATTGCAGCAAGATGGGGTCCACCTGAGCTCCAGTGTCCCCTGATACGTTGATATAGTGAGGTGAGCCAGGTCTGGACGAATCGAGTTTCTCTTCTGCCTCTTGGGGAGTGAAAGTGAGGAAGTTCATAGGATCTTCTGGCTGAAAGACCACCCAGCCTGGGTCCTAGAATTCAGTCTGTTCTGCCTTCCAGATGTTTCTGGGGTGTCAGATCTATGACTGCCTTCAGGGCCTATTCTTTTGGGTTTTTTTGTGTGTGTATGGTGTTATGTACAGGCACACGTGTAGGGAGCGTGTGCATGTTTGCACATGTGGGCATACATGTGTGTGCGTGAGCGCATGTTCACATGTATGCATGAACATATGGAGGCCAGAGAGCAAACAATGGAGACGTTGGATGTCTTCGTTAATCGTTGTCCTCTTTCTTTTCTGCGACAGGTCCTTCACTGAACCTAGAGGTCACTGACTTGGTAAAAGTAGTTAGCCAGCAAATTCAGGGCATGTTCTGGACCCATTTCCCTCCCAAAGGAATGATTTCCTTCACCTTCTTGATGTTGTGAAGCAAAGGGAATGTGACCATCCCTTCAAAGCACATGTGGTACTAAGCACATGAACCTAGAAATCTAAAGAGAATGCATCAGGAGAAGGCATTAGAAGGAAGATCTTCAAGACGGGCTTGCCATTTTGCATCCGTTTAAAGGACCTCAGGAATCAGTACATCGGTCCCGCTTCAAGGCACCCGAGCCCTGTGCTGTGGTGACGTGCATGCTTTTAGCCTTTCTGCCCCAAACCTTGAGTCCCTCAGCTTATAAGGAACTGCTGACTCTACTATGCTAAGATCTCCCTGTGTCTCTCAGAGTCACAGGCCCTCAGCAGGAAAAGACTGCTGACGTACATGCAGCTCTCAAATATGCGGCGGTGGAAGCTTGCTGAACACCGAGGCCCCTGTTTTGGGTTGCTCCTCCTATCTCCAGGCCACACTGCCGGCCCTGGCCTCGACCCAGCTCCAACAGAGGCTCCACCATGTGTGCCTCAAACGAGGCAGGGTTTGGCAGAGTAGCCCGTGCATGTTCACTTCTGCGTCAATGGTGCTTACCCACACTGCCCACGCCCAGCATCTGCAATGTCTTCAAGCCCGCTAATAAATTCGAATTTGCTACATATTCATAATTACAGGGAAGCCATGGGCTGAAAAAGCTCATGCATTTTCCGATTCGCACGTACACCGGGTGGTTTTCCAGGTCCCTGCTCCAGCTGCTTACGTTTACGTCATCAGGAGGGCGGGCAGGTGGGCAGCCAGGGGAAGAACGATCAGTACATTACTGTCCTTGGGTTCTGCACAAACAGTGCTTTAAGAACAAATGATGAGCTTTAAAAAAAAAATGAATTGAGAGGGTAATTTTCAATCTCTTTCCTCGCTCTCCTAACACTGCAAAGGTTCACTGTGTTTCGTGCATCTTTTGGCAGCATTCACGTATGACTTTCTTGGGTTTTACTTCTTCAGCTTGTTTGGAAATAGAGGCACACATAAGGAGGGCTTTGTATGAGCTCCTTATAACCTTAGCCTGACTTTTAGTGTCTTCCCTGTGACATAGTCATCCCTTGTAGTCCTTGAAGGACGGGCTCCAGGAACTTCTGTGGACACCACAGTCTGTGGGTGCTAAAGTCCCTTATATATATGATAGGGTATTTGTGTACATTCCAAGCACTGCTTCCCACCAGCTTTAAATGACCTCTAGATGTCTGACGGTTTCTAATGTGATCTAACTTCATGGCTGCCATGTCTGTTGGGAGCCACAATCGTTGGCAGCAAGACCATGACTTCTCCCTGCCCCCAGATGAGAAGATGAAGTGGAAGAAAGAGGAAACAGGACGGAGAGAAAATCAGCCAAGAGCAACAGAAGAGTCCTGGAGAAAGATGGAAGCACTCAAGTCACTTCTCGCTCTTCTGCTCCCGAGCTATCCTTGTGCTGTGCTCAAAGCTCACGGTGCCCTAACTCCTTGTTACAGGCTTAGGGATTTGCTGAGAAAAGGCTCAGTGGGAAGCAAAACCAGTCATGAGTGGTTATGATGGAGGTTTAGGATTCAGCCCTACGCCACCTTACCCCAGGTCCATGCTTAGGCAGATTAAGTCAATACATGAATTAACCACAGAAGGCTTCTAAACAGATGTTCTTTTTGCACATGTATATGTGTGTGTGTGGGTGTGAGTGCATGCCTGTGTGAGATTTCTCCTGCACATGTGTCATGTGTACCTACATGTATGTAGGCCAGAGGTCAATGTGGGGTGTCTTCCTCAATCGCTCTCTGCCTTATTTATTTATTTATGTTGGTTTTTCGAAGTAGAGTCTCATTCTAGCCCAGGCAGACCTGGAATTCATTATGTAATCTCAGGGTGGCCTCGAACTCACGGCAATCCTCCTACCTCTGTCTCCCAAGGGCTGGGATTAAAGGCATGTGCCACCACACCCAGCCTCCACCTAATTTTTGAGGCAGGGTCTCTCACTATGAAATTATGAATGCATCAATGGATTAATCGATATTAATTGGAGCTCACCAATTTGACTAGTCTACTTAGCCAACAATCCCCAGGGATCCTTCAGTCTCCATTGCCCCAGCACTGGGATTACAGGCATTTTATGTGGGTGCTGGGAACCTGAATTTAGGTCCTCATGTGCATGTGGCAAAACTACTCACAGAGCCACCCACCTCCCCAGCCATGAGAAACAGATCTTTAAGTCTAATATTTCCTTCCCATTTCCTTTTCCCCTAAGCAAAATTCCCCCCCTCCTTTTTTCTTAACCACCCACTGGGATGGAGAATTGAAATTAGGTCCTTTTACTTAACAGCTTGCCAAGCAATAAACAGCTCTCTCAAACTAAGCCACATCTTATCTAGGGAGAGGACAATAAAAATAGTGATTTATGTAGTCAAGAGGACAGGGAGACATTTTTATAGCATCACAGATGGTTTTCCAAATTGCAGAGCAGCTTTATAACTTTCTGCGTATCTCCATTTCTGTCTGTAATTTGAAAATAATAGCTACCGCTTTTCCTGCTTTTTGATTTGGTCATGAGGGTCTACAGATTAAATCACCTTGAATCTTAGAGAGACTATTCAAATGATGAAATCCCCACTTTTCATCATAGGAGGCTAATGTAATAAGAGAGGCATAGAACAGTATTTATGGAGAAATGATTTGGCCCAGAGAACTCTCAGTGCCAACCTGGTTAAGAGGACGTGAGTCCATGGAGAACGGCATGCAGATAGATATGCCTTTGGTAGCACTAGAATAAACCTTAAAAATACTTAAAGAGGGGGCTGGATAGATAGTTTAGTGGTTAAGGCACTTGCCTGCAAATCCTAAGGACTCGGGTTATAGTCCCCAGTACCCACATAAGCCAGATACACAAGGTGGCACATACATGTGAAATTCACTTGCAGAGGCTGGAGGCCCTGGAGTGCCCATTACCTCTCTCTCTCTCTCTCTCTCTTTCGATCACTTTCTCTCTCACTCTCTCTCCCTCTCTCTCAAAGAAATAAAATATTACTTAAAAGAAAAAAATACTTAAAGGGTAAGATGATAAGATAAAAGAGATCTGCAATTATGCTTCACTTCTCCCATCAGTGTTTAAAGCAGTTTCTGTCTCAACTTCAGCCTGAGGTGAATGTGCTTGTACCTTTCGGTTGCTGTGGCAAAGTACTTGAGAAAGTCAACTTAAAGGATGAAAGATTTTATTTTGGTCTACAGTTTCTGAGGGCTTAATTCATGATCAAAAACGTCCCTTCTCTTGGGGCTCACTGCAGATCAGAACATGATGTTGAATTGGAGGTAGAACAAAACTGCTCAATTTATACACAGAGAGACAGAGAGACCTCCCAGGACAGCTTTCCAAGGTATGCTACCATACTACTAAGGGTCTGCTTGCTACAATTAGTTGCCCTCAATTAAATTTCCATCACCTTCCAATAATCTTCCAATAATATAATAATAATAATGCATCAATGGATTAATCATATTAATGAGGTTAAAACCCTCATGATATAATCACCTTTCAAAGGTTTCACTTCTGAACACTGTTGCATTGAGGAACAAACCCTCACTGCATGAGCTTTTAGGAAATCTTTTAGAGCCAAGCTGGAAGACTGTATGTTCTCAATGCATCCCTGGTCTCCTCTAGGGAAGCCAAGGGCTCTGGGTCCTTGAGCCTGAACTTCCTGGATCAGAGGCGGCATCATGTAGACTTGTGAGCATGGGACCTGAAGATATCCTGCCCATGAGTTGCAGCTCTACTTGGTGATCAGCAGTATTGCCTCATCTATAATGTGGGCATGACGCTAATGTACCTAATCATGGGGCTCTTAGGACAATTACATGAGCCAGGCTCCAGAGAGCATATATCACTCTGACTGCCACAATGAATGGTGACCATAATTTTTATATAGACATGTTTTGCAAAGCGTGTTGAAATGGGCAGTGTAGACTAACTGGATCAGTGGTTCTTCCAGAGGTAGAATCCAAAGTTTTCCTTCGCTTCTATTTCTTTTTCTGGCATGAAAGTTTCCCTCTGAAGTGGTAGCCAAATAAAATTATCGCAACTTCACAATTTGCATGGCTGAATGAACTTTCAGAGTTTTATTGTGTTTCAGATTGTTACCAAAAGTCGTGTTTTCTTGTCTGAGATGTCAGGCTCGTGCAATGGAAAACAGGCATCACACTGATGTGGAACTGGAGTCATGCATATCCTCTAAAACTTACCTATACGCTCTTACATCCTACATCCTACATCCTTGAATTTGGAGCCAACCATAAGAACTTACGCCCCAGATTCCTTCCAAAAGAAGTGGAGCTTTAAGGTGATTCTCTATGCCTCACATCTAGGGAGCGATGGAGCCGAAATGTGACCCCTAAAGTGTCCGAGACGAGAGCCCGCGTTTCAGTGACTTGCCGCACCTCTGCACCTGAGAACGTGGCACATGGCACAGGCAGACGTGCATGGACGAGCCTTCCCCTCTGAGGAGCAGGTTCGTGTGAGGCCACTGGCAACTGGTGCCAAGTCACACCAGGTGTGGTGTCTGTGTGCTAATAGTGAAGCTGGTAAGAAAGCCAATGGCACCTGACAGAGATGAAAAGATTCCCTCAGTGGGAATGCGCATGTCCGGAGTACATCCAGATGCTTCAGAACGTGACTATCTTTTAAACAAATGGCACATGCAAAGAAAAAGCTCATGTAGGTACTGAAGTGGAAACGTAAGGTAGCAAATGAATGCCTTCTTTTTGATCAAATAGAGTTTGCTCGGAAATGCCTTGTGTAATACAATGGGACTGATTGACACTAACTTCATTCCCTGCCTTCTTTACCTTTGCTTGTTCTTTAAATTCTCATCAACCTCCTGCTCTGTCTGACCTCTCAGTCCTTATTCATTATAATATAACCAGACGTTAGGTCACGTGTTTTCTTCCTTGGATAGAGGTTGTTTCCCTCCCTTCTACGACTGGCTGGCCTTGTTACAGCAGGGAATAACTTTGTCAAGAAGGTTTTAAAAAAAGGGAGGGTAGTCTTTCCTCTTCAAAATTTACCCTGCATAGTATTCACTGTCTCATGCTGGTTTTAGAAAGCCTTGCTGTCTCTCCAGAAAGGAGGACGTATTCAGCCTTCCTTTGATGTATTTATTTTGTATGTACACATGTTCTTGTGTGTGTATGGGGGTGTATGTCCATGTGAGTACATCAGTGTGTGGAAGCCAGAGGACAACTCTTGGAGGTAATTCCTCAGGAATGTAATTCACCATTTTTTTTTTTTTTTTTTTGAGCCAGTGTTTCTCATTGACTAGAGCTCACCCAGTAGGCTAGACTGGCTAGCCAGTGAGCCCAAGTGATATGCCTGCCTCTGCCTTTTCAGTGCCACAGGCATGTACCACCCTGCTGGGCTTTCCCGTGTAGGTTCTGAGGACTGGGCTCAGCTCTTCATGCTCGAAAGGCAAGCACTTTCCCCACTGAACATCTCCCTAGTCCAGCCTTTCTTTCTTGATCACTAGGTACGAGCACAGTGAATTTGCTTGCCCAAGCTAGCTTGTCTACAGCAGCCTTACCCTAGGTCTGCCTGAATCCAGAGCCTATGCGCCTTTAAAAAATACTTAATATCTTGTGTATGTTTGTGCATGTGTGTAGGTACACATGTGTGTGGACATGCGTGTGCATTTGTGAGCATATGTGTAGAGGCCAGAGGTTGGTATCAGGTGTCTTTCTCAATAGCTCTCCGCCTACCTTTTGTGACAGGGTCTCTCACTAAACCTGGAGATCCCTGCTTTGATAGACCAGGTGGCCAGCAAGCCCCAGGGATCCTCTTGTCAATAACTCTGCAGAGCTGGGGTCACTGGTGTGAGCTGCTGGGCCTGGTCTTTTACGTGACTACTGGGGATGTGAACTCAGGTCAGCAAACTCTTTACTGACTGACCGATCTTCCCAGTCCCCAAAACCTGCGCTGCTAACCACTTTGTTACACTGTCTGTCCAGCCACAGTCAGGCTGTCTGGTGTTCTTCCAAGGGAACTGTCCCTAGGAGCGTACACCGTCATGGCAGAGACACTTGCAGTAGCCCTCAGCAGCGGTGCCAGCCTGTGTCCCTGGATTTATGTTGCCAGACAAAGAGGCGTGAGGGTGAGATGGAAGTTTCATCCCCACAGAGTGAAGGAACAGAACTCCCCACTAGTTAGGGAGAGGAAGATGGTCAAGTACGTGGCATGTGACTGTTTTATTTTAGAGCCGAGCTGGACTTTAAAGATGATCTCCTCTAACCCCCTTATTTGCTGCTGAGAGAGTTCAGTGAATTATCTGAAGACACAGGCCTATCAGAAGCAGAGCCAAGACTGAATGTTTTAGATTCAAAAATCAGCTGCTTTTCTCAGTCCACCGTCATTGGGCTTAGGGTTTGTTTGCTTATTTTTAACAACTCAAGGATCAGAAAATTAAATGCCCTTTAACAATACAACTTCATATTTTACAGTTCTACTAAAAATAATTATAATGATGTCAGTAGTTTTCCCAAATTTGCAGGTTCCACAGTGTTTCTGTCCTTAACCAAGCTAGTATATAGAATTACGGAATTATTTATAATTATTTATAGAATTATTTATACCATATAACATTTCCAAAGAACTGGGCAATTTCCTGTAAAAACTCAATTGAATAATAATTGCCAAGTTGGGAAACTCAGGGTTTCCCAGCAACTCTCACTTTCTGGTCACTGGGGAATGAAAAGTCCTCAGCACTCACCCTCTCCCGACTTCCCTTCTCCATCAGCTGCACCATCCAAATCTCACCCACCCTCTGTTCTTCCTACCCTGCCTATTTCTCTCAGGAGCCTACAGTCTTGCTTTAAGCCCCCAACATCTGAATAAGCCCTAGATATAAATTCCTGGGATAAAAGAAGGGTTCACATTTCTCTCCCACATTAGATATGTTTTGGATAAGAACTCAGGTAAATTCACTCTTGGTTCTAGGGCAAAATCCTAATCAATCCTATAAATTCTTTGTCCCTTAATTTTTCATAAGTAAAGTAAGTGCAACAGTTCTTTTCTGGTTGTTTCAAGGTTGCTAGAAATCTTGATGTCAGAATCACGTAGACAAACTAGGGTCATGAGCCCCTTTTGTTAGTATCAAGAGAACAGGGCTCTCCTGGGTGTTTGGCTCCTGCAAAATCACTGGAGCCCTTGAAGTCACGAAGGTCCTCATCAATGACATAATGAGGGCCAAAGTTCACATTCTCCGTAGAAACTCCCTCAGTATTCAGCTTTGCTTTGATAAATTCCACAGAGGCAACATGTAATTATTTAGCTATTAATTAATAGGCTGTACATATTGAGTCAGCACTAATGGAATTTTTCATACCTTAACAGGGCTGTAGGTTGTCAGGAACTTCTGAAGACAGAAAAAAAAAAAAAAATGTCTGAAGCAAATCCTTCCTCTGCCAGTAAATACAAGCAATGTGGAATGCAGGAAGTTCAATCAGAGATAGCTAAGGTCAGACTTCTTAGACAGCCTGTTCATTGCTGTCTTTACAATTTGCTGTTGCTGAGATAAAATTCATATAGTGTAACATTGACCACGCTCAGGCATATGGTTCAGGGTTTTTAACACAGCCACGAAATTGGTGGTCATCATTACTCTGCAACTCCAGAGTAGGTGCCTCATCCTGTTTTTTCCCAAAGTCAGCCTTACCAGATCGAGGATAGATTCACCCATGCTTGGCTCTTAGGTATAGCCATATTCTATCTGGCCCCTCTGTGGGCTTCTTCGAGGCTGAGATGATCAGATATCACAAGCCCACTCTCTAGTTCAGTGTCGATAAAAAGTTTGACTCCCTCAAAGATGGGCTGGCACTAGGAAAGAGAAGGGTGCTAACTTCAGGGAGAAAATTCTCAAGCCCAGGGGTAAATAGAACTGCTAGTAGGAAGTGTGGCTGGTTTTGAGACAATGGAGGGCTCTTGTATCATTCTCAAATGTCACTGCCTCCTGTCCTAGGGATTGGTAAAAATATTTATTTCTTTATCTGTTTCTTTATTTGAGAGAGAGGGAGGAGAGAGATAATGGGTGTTCTGGGGCGTGTAGCCATGGCAAACAAACTTCAGATACATGTACCACTTTGTGCATCTGGCTTTACATGGATACTGGGGAATTGAACCCAGTGTGGTGGTTTGATTCAGGTGTCGCCATAAACTTAGGCGTTCTGAATTCTAGGTTCCCAGGTGATAGCAATTTGGGAATTGGATCTTCCTGGAGGTGATGAATTATTGGGGGCAGGTTTAGGGGCGTTAGAGCCAGCTTCCCCTGCCAGTGTTTGGCACACTCTCCTGCTGCTGTTGTCCACCTTATGTTGACCAAGGAGTGATGTTCAGCCTCTGCACAGGTGGGGACAAGAGAAGGTATGGCATAGACTTTGTCCTAAAGGCATCCACAGTCCATCCTGGTTGGGTTGCTCCCTTCCTCCACTGTGAGATGTCTCTGATTGATCAATGTCCCTTTGAAAGCATGGCTCCCAGAACTGGACACTTTACTCCTCAGTGATCTGAGCAGCACAGAGTTCTAAACTATGACTCATGATTCGGATCTTGTGGTTCCAAGACCTTTTAATTGCTCAAATTATCCTTAGGAAGTATGCGGGGTTTATTAACGATGTGTGCGGGGTGTGGAGGAGAAAGAGAGAGAGGTTATAAAAGGACATTTTGTTAAAATTTTGTATGGTGATATTATTTCTAAGGATTGAGGTTCAGGGCATCTATATCTGAGTCCTCTCTCCCCACTGCATAAGAACCTTTAAGAAACAGATTGCAAACTGGGCATGGTGGCGCACGCTTTTAATCCCAGCACTAGAGAGGCAGAGGTAGGAGGATCGCTGTGAGTTCAAGGCCACTCTGAGACTACATAGTGAATTCCAGGTCATCCTGAGCTAGAGTGAGACCCTACCTTAAAACAAACAAAAACCAGATTGCAATCTTTGTATCATACTGAAAACATAGGGATAGACAGATTAAAAAAAAAAAAAAACAGCAATAAAACAAGAACAACAACAAAAAGCCAGGACATTTCACACTGTCACTAATGGTTCTTTATGACATTTCTGAAGAATAACAGAAGTGTGGACATCTGGCATATGAATAAAGTTGTTTCTAATTACAAAGGATGTTGTTTGTCTTCAAAGCAGTGCAGACAGTGGGGTGTTGCTGGATGTATTCTTTAAGGATACTTGCTCTGGGGACCTAGCAGCTTCGACCTTCTCCTATTTGAAGCGCATGGGGTGGGCCACCTCTCATTTTCATTGCTGACCTGAAGAATTTGGTCTTCAAATTCCTTCAGACTTTGGGATTTTCTCCTTTTGGATTTGCTGAGAGGCTGAAAATGTGGAGGGTCTGGTTGTGTTGTGTCCTGGGTGCTTTCCATCCTTGCCTGAGACAACATGATCTGGGGCCAGCAGGTCAGCAGAAGGGAAAGTGCTTATGCTCAGTGAGCCGTGAATAAATGTGGGAGGACTCCACAGACTTGGGTGGTCGGGAGACCCAGGAGTGATCCCAGAAATAGCAGAGTGCACTTTCTGGCTGGCAATTTGAAGAAAGCATTGTAGTAAGTAAATGGGCAATTTCACTATTCAATATTTTAAAATATTTTTTTTGTGACCTAACATCTCTTCATTTAGCTAACAGTTATTAGGTACCAGATGTATGCCAGGATTTAACCTTCAGTGACCAGCTATCCTCATGTTTTGTTTTAAGAAGAATTGGCAACTTTCTGTCCTTTATGTAATCCCCCAAAACACATACTATGCCTTGCTCTTCACAAATAGAAGGGGGACTGGCTCAAAGAAGGAGGTTTTCAGTGGAAGGAATATGGGAAAGTGGGAGAAAGAAAGTATAGGAAGGGACTATGGTCAAAATGCAGAATGCACACATATGAAAATTGTCAATAAGAAAGTTAAAAAAGAGGGCTGGAGAGATGGCTTAGTGGTTAAGCGCTTGCCTGTGAAGCCTAAGGACCCCGGTTCGAGGCTCAATTCCCCAGGACCCACGTTAGCCAGATGCACAAGGGGCGCATACATCTGGAGTTCCTTTGCAGCGGCTGGAGGCCCTGGCACACCCATTCTCTCTCTCTCTCTGTCTGTGTCTCTCTTTCTCTCTCTGTCTCAAATAAATAAATAATTAAAAAAAAAAACAACCAGAAAGTTAAAAAAGAAAACCCAACATCTAATAATATATTATTGTCTCCCGATCTCTGCTTCACAGACCAGAGCTTTGTTTAAATCACTGACAACGTATATGCACAAGGTCTGCCGGGTGGTCGTCTCATGAGGCTGTTATATATGCAAACTGGTGAGATCACCAAGTCCCGCAGTGGCGTCCAGTTGACTCGGAAACAAGCCCAGGCCAGGAGGCAGACTGGGCTGGCATTTCCATAAGTCCTGAGGGGCAGCCACACAGTGGTAAGAGCTATTCTCTTTGCCTCCTAGGCGATGACTTGAGCACTAGAAAGTGAGTCTCCCATTGGGAGTGTGTGGAAACCACCTGCTACTGCATTTTGGGTTTGGAATGTCCCTAAAAAGTCCAGATACAGAAGGCTTGATTGCCCAGCCTGTGGTACTACTGGAGGAAGTGGAAATTTCAGGATGTGGGGCTTCGTGGAAGGAGATTAGATTCTCATGGGTATATGCTTGAAGGGGATGTTGGAACACAGGTCTCTTCTCCTCTTCTTTTTCTTCTCCTTTAGTCTCTTCTTCTTTCATCTCTTCTCCTCTTCTCCCCCTCCCCCTCTCTCTCCAGCTGCCATGAGGTGAGCACCTTCTCTCTACCAGTGCTCCTTGCTATGAGGTTGTGCCTCACTACAGGCCCAGAGGCGACGGAGCTATCCAATCGTGGGCTGAAACTTCTGAAACTGTGAGCCAAAAACCATTCTTTTCCCTCATTTGTTGATCATCTCACGGCTGTTATCACAGCAAAGTAATATCACACCTCCCTACACTGGAAGCCTCATTCTGCGCAGTAGCTAATGGTTTTTGGAGGATCTCTACGGTGATCATAGTTCTCACAGGGTTATGCCAGTTACAAGGGTCCTTGTACCCAGGGAAACCCACATATAAGGTTCCTGCCTGGCAGTTGTGGTTGCACCAATCCTGATATGACCTAGGGGCCAAACGGCATTTCAACTTTCCTTTATCTGGTGTTTGGAGGAATCAAGTCAGGAAATTAACTCCAGAGTCTTTTATTCACTACCTTTTCTGCGATTTTTTTTTAAATTTTTTATTTATTTATTTGAGAGCGACAGACAGAGAGAAAGACAGATAGAGGGAGAGAGAGAGAATGGGCGCGCCAGGGCTTCCAGCCTCTGCAAACGAACTCCAGACGCGTGCGCCCCCTTGTGCATCTGGCTAACGTGGGACCTGGGGAACCGAGCCTCGAACCGGGGTCCTTAGGCTTCACAGGCAAGCGCTTAACCGCTAAGCCATCTCTCCAGCCCCCTTTTCTGAGATTTTATTGCTGTTTCTGACAAAGCTTCCAGTTCCACAGGAAGGGCCTCAGAAGAGCAGCCTGATATGAAGAACTAAATTACACAGTTTGTCACTGCTTCTTACTGTGGTTTGATTTTCAATGTGAAATGTTGTCTCACAATCCTGTCCACTTCTGAGGAAATGGTTGTATTTGAAAACTTCATAAGAGGAGAAACACAGTTGGAGGAGGGTTTCTATCTGAAGTAGTTTCTATAGGAAATAGCAAGCATAATTTAAAAGAGCAGGGACTCCAGGAGAAAGAAAGTTGACAGACAGAGAGTTCATGAATCAAAAAAAAAAAAAAAAAAAAGGTGTTAGATGTTCTTTGGGGGAGCCTCATTCCCTACCCTTCATCTGTTTCATTTTTCCTACATCCTCTGCTGACGTTCAAGGTTTTTAAAGAAAAATCTCTTTCTTCCACAATGACATTTAAGACTCATGAAGCAAATTCCATAAGCGAGACTTATTTACATAGTAAGGGATGAAGTCTGAGAATGCAGATTCACAAACTGTGAAAGGTGAAGGAAGTGCAGATGACCCAGCAAGTTGTTTATCTTATAGATGAAGAAAAAAGATGAGGTGCTGGGCATGGTGGCACACGCCTTTAATCCCAGCATTTGGGAGGCAGAGGTAGGAGGATTACCATGAGTTCGAGACCACCCTGAGACTCCATAGTGAATTTCAGGTCAGCCTGGGCTAGAGTGAGACCCTACCTCGAAAAACCAAAAAAAAAAAAAAAAAAAAAAGAAAGAAAAAGAAAAAAAAGAAAAAAGATGAGGTCTCAAAGAGGGCAGCAGGGTTCCCTAAGTCACACAGACTGACAGTAATGAAGCTACAGTTAGCACGTCAGCTGTCTGACATCATATTCTTTCTAGAGAAAGAGTGCAATAAAAGGGGAGGAAGGGTGCTGATCCATGAAGAGGCCAGTGCGCTTAGAGGAATAAGGCACAAGGCACCTCTTCCTTTTCCAGACAAAGGCTATTCCTCTGGTTGTCAGTTAGCAGCCTTTGCTGCGTAAAGAGGAGATAGGGAAGGGAGTTTGGGCTGATGATTTATTAACTGATCGTGATAAAAAGTTGCTTGTTTTGCCTTCAAAAGAGAAAGTAATTTACTAGAATATTCTGTGGGGCTTTGTGGGTTTTGTTGTTGCTCCCACTGTGTGTGGGGGGGGGGCGTTTTAAAAATTATTTATTTACTTGCACATGTATGTGGAGGGGAAGGGTGTGCTGGGGCCTCTTGCCCTTGTAAAGGAACACCAGATTCATGTGCCAACTTATGTGGGTGGTTTGGGAATTGAACCCAGGCTGGCAGGCTTTACAACCAAGTACCCAGAGCCATCTTCCCAGTCCCGGCTTCTGTTTCATCGTTTTGCGGTGCTGGGCGTTGAATCCCGGCCTTGCATGCGCTCGGCAAGTGCTCTACTCCGCAGCTACAGGTATGGCTCCTGTGCAGGGGGTTCTGCATTGCAGATGGGAAGCTTCGGGCTTCTCCTTTCACCCTGGGTGAAGACCTTCCTCACCTGTCCATGACCACTTGTCTTTCATAAGGCTAGCATCTATAGGAGAAATGGCTTAGATGAATTGTGTTACAGTGGTTAGGTCCTGGACCCTGGCAGCCTACCTAACAGGTTATGCTTATTACCTGTCCTCTACAGGCCAATTAAAATACAAGTAACAAAAAAGCCAGGCGTGGTGGCGCACGCCTTTAATCCCAGCACTCAGGAGGCAGCGGTAGGAGGATCGCCATGAATTCGAGGCCACCCTGAGACTACATAGTGAATTCCAGGTCAGTCTGAGCTAGAGTGAGACCCTTATGTCCAAAAGCAGCCCCCCCCCCCAAAAAAAAAGTAACAGTGAAAAGCAGAGCAAAGAGATTCATTCAATGTGCCCTCACTGGGAAGACAAACATAAAAAGAGGTCCAGCACCCTTCTCCTTTCTTCTATCACAGTGCTCAGGGTCCTGGCATGAGGTTCAGGGTCAAAAGAAGGCAAGAGGCTTGGATAACGAGGCAGTCCCAATCAATGTGTCTTTTTGCTGCGGTCTTTCCTGCAAGGTGGTCCAACAAGTAAGAACTATGTGAAATCTCTTTTCCAGAGACAAGCTCCCACTCTAGCTGACACCACAGCCCAAGCACGTGAGAGCTGGGGAAATTCTAGCCTCTTTGGGACCATTGTTACAGTTGTCTGATAGCTAAGTAGAGTGCCACAAATGTCTTCTTAGAATGTGTTCATTTTTGCCAAGACAGTTAACAATTCTACCACTTTCTGTTTATGCAAGGCATGAACCTTTCCCTATAAATAATGCATTTAGTATATGTGAAGACATTTCTGCACCTTGATTTATGAAGAAGAAGCCAGGATGAGAAGTTGAAAGGTGGGTATAAAGCTGCTGTCAAAAGTAAAACAAGGAGATGGAGAGATGGCTTAGCAGTTAAGGTGCTTGCCTGCAAAGCCTAAGGACCCAGGTTCAATTCCCCAGTGCCCATGTAAACCAGATGAACAAGGTGGCACATGCATCTGGAGTTCATTTGCATTCAGTAGAGGCACTAGCATGCCCATTCTCTCTCTCTCTCTCTCTCTCTCCCTCTTTCTCTCTTTCTCTCTGTCATATAAATAAATAATTAAAGTTGGGAGTGGTTGCACACACCTTTAATCCCAGCACTTTTGAGGCAGAGGTAGGAGGATTGCTTGAGTTCAAGGCCATCCTGAGACCACATAATGAATTTCAGGTCATTCTGGGCTGCAGTGAGACCCTACCTCAAAACAACAAAAATAAATAAATGAATTAATTAATTAAAAATTTTTAAGTAGGACAATTAGAAGGTGAAGAGGGGAGTTATGAAAAGTACTGGTATATGAGGGGAGGAAACGCCAGTCTGAGGGAAACTTTTGACTGACTTGAAGAAGTTCTGGGTGAACAGCAAGCAGTAAAAGATTCCTATAGAAATGAACTCCATCTAGTAGGGATGGAGAAGACAAGCAGACGTATGTCCCTTCTCAAGCTGAAAGAACCTTCAGAGTAAGAACTTTAATCCTTGTTGGGAGAAAAGCTAAGAGGGAGATATCAGAGGATGTGTTACATCAGAAGGTCTTGACTAGGGGAAACTCTGAGCCTGGTGGATTAAGGCCTAACCTGTGCTTGTAACCTCACGTAGGTTATTCAGTAGGGATGAACAGGTATGACCGTGAAGCCTGCTGCTGATGCCTCATTATTGAGGAACGAATTTCCCCAGCTATCCATGGCATTCTTCACTTCTGATTCACAGCCAACCACTGAAGCCTATTTCTGTTCAAGGAACTACATGTTCTAGGAAGTGAAGAGCCATGGACAGAGATCACCACCAGAAGGAGCCACATAACCAGGAGAGGAGACGGTAGAGCTGGCATTTGAGCAGGGAGAAGACATCACCCTGGACGTATGTGTGTGTCCAGGCATCTCCTAAAACCTACCTATATTTCTGTCGTTCAGCTTGCTGACGTCTGGTATCATTCACTCTCTGCTCTAAGCTAATGCTCCAAAACACTAAGGCAAATGGGTGTCACTAAATTGTCACCAGCTGCATCTGGGATTAAACATCTGCTATTAATATAGAGCTGAAGGTTTCTCATTAACCAACTATGGTTTATTAATTATTTGCAGGTAGGCGGTTGATGATTAGAGTTAGGCCCCCAGAGAAATGTCCAGGTGGCTGAGACTGTGTGGGCTTTTACAAAGAGAACAATAGAATAGGGGAGAGGAAGAGGGCTTGGAAGAACACAAACCCTTTACTGAAGCCTAATACATTATTGTGGTTAATTTGCCTTTTAGACAACTCACAGAAGAGTGGAGCATGGTGGTGCATGCTTTTAAAACCAGCACTTGGGAGGCAGAGGTAGAAGAATCACCATGAGTTCGATACCACCCTGAGACTACATAGTGAATTCTAGGTCAGCCTGGGCTAGTGCGAGACCCTACCTCAAAAAAAAAAAAAAAAAAAAAAAAAAAAAAGAAAGCTCATAGAAAAAGCATGGTGCTATTCTTTAAGAAAAGGATCTAGCTAATTCCAGAAGAACTCTACACTTCTGACAGTTACGAGTATAAAACCAAAGTCTCCAGGAGTGGTGGTGCATGCCTTTAGTCCCAGTACTCCAACACTCTAGAGGCTGAGGTAGGAGGATCACTGTGAGTTCGAGGCCACTCTGAGACTACATAGTGAATTCCAGATAAGCCTGAGCTAACGCAAGTCATACCTTGAAAAACATAAATAACAAAAAACCCCCACAAACAACAACAAATAAAACCAGGGGGCTATTTCCCCCTCAGTAGGGTGTCAACAGTCTAAGGGTGCCCACCTAATAAGCTGTCTCCTTTCTTACAACCCAGGAGCTGGTCAGTTTTAGGATCTGCTCTCCAGAAGTGTTCTCTCTAAATTCTACAGAAGGTGGACACCTCTAATGAGCCACTGTGTCAAAGGGTGTATGGGAAAAGCTACAGGTCAGCAAGCCGTGGTGGTGTACCTACCTCTAGCCCCTCGTTCTAAGAAAGTGACACTGGAGGCAAAAGGTAAGGTCCTGGTAGTCCTATCCAAGCCGAGCTTGGAGTGACCACTTGCCAGAAATCCTTGCAAGAAGGTTCGTGGGGCAGTACTTGGAGGTGATCACTCCAGAAATGTGGTCTGACTTTCCTAAGGATTGGAGTGCTCACAAGAGGCAAAGAGGATGTTGGTACACATGAGATGCCCCAGAGCTTTGGGGCACCACATGCATGGAGCACACAGGTCCACACATACCGTATAATTATGCCCCATATGGCTATGACTGGGCACTTGTGAAGAAGTAATCACGATTGTGGAGCTGATCATCTGACAAATTTTTCTCATCTTATTTCTCAGGTTCCAGTAGAAACACACAACCACTGTAGGGGGGAAATCAAAAGATATAAAAAGTGCCCAGAATAAAGTAATCCTGTCATCACATGATACAATAAATACTTCACATCTGGTGCTTCAGTCTTTGTACTTGACAAATTGAGAGGTTTTTTTTTTTATATCAAAATCCTATTTAACATAGTGTTTTATTTATGTCAAAGATGTACTGTTAGTCCATTTTATGTTAAGAATAGATTTTGAACTTTCCCTATGTTTTCAGATATCTACTGTGACACTTTCAATGTGCTATCATGTAGATAAACACATTTACTCATAGCCTTAGCTTGGGGCATAAGCAAAAGCAATTCTATCTCTGTCGTAGAGTCCTAGGCCAAAGGTTTGACTCTGAGGTTTCCAATGTCAGGTCCAGCCACTCACCCCAAAGAAAGCAAACAGAAGTAATGGCAAAAAAGGCAGGCAAGGATTTTAATCAACATTTCTATGTTGAGAAGATGAATGAAATTAAGCATTTCAGCCCATCCTCCTGATGTTTGACAAAAATTCCAATTGTTAAAGAGTATCAAAATGAAATGAGCAATTGAAGGGCACTTCTTTGAATCTAGTATGTACTTATATCATATATAATAATTCATTACCTTAAGTCATGGGCTTATAGGTATTTTAAGACCAGTTTAGAATTCTCCCTGTGGGCTTCCAGATAATATAGACTTGGTATTTCTCATGGCTACACACATTATAATAGAGTTCTTCCAAATACTCTGGCTCTATAACTTGTGTCTCCTTCTATTGTTAAAAAAATAATTTTTGCTCATTTATTTGGAAGCAGAGAGGGGGTGGAGGTATATCGGGTATCCCAGGGTCTCTAGCTACTGCAAATGAACTCCAGAAGCACGCACCACCTGGTGCATCCAGCTATACGTGGACCCTGAGGAATCAAACCTGGGTTGCCAGGCTTTGCAGGCAAGAACATTAACTTATCCACCTTTCTGGCCCCAAATTGTGTCTCTTTTAACTCTGTATGTGGTCCTGCAGAATTTGAAATTGACCTGTTTAAAAACACATGGCCTCAGCCCAGATTTTTCAAAAGGACTCAAATGACAAAGAAAGAACTCATAATTCCTGTACAATTTCAAAAATCCTTGTCAAAAACAAATGAGATATAGACCCAGCAAAGAGCTCAAAACAATAAGAAACAAGAAGTATGAGGTCTAATCCGCACTGCTGGGGAAAAGACATGGTAACAATCTTACTCTGAAGGCGTATAGATGGATTTAATCATTCCCATGTCCTACCAAACAAAAGGTAGCTAGCTGTGGCTGAAGTGGAAAGATAAGAGGTCCTTGGGATAAATAAATCTAGTAGCTCTGTAGGACCAGAAATAAGAGGTCCCTGGGTAAAGCAATCTAGTGGCTATGTAGGACCTATCGATCTGGAATCAACTTGCTGGAAATGACTGACGCCCGAAAGGGATGCTTTCTCCTGGATATCTTGCCAAAGTTTGTTGTAGGACAGTTTTGCAAAAACACAATCTCAGACAGTGTTTGTAACTGAATGACCTCACAGGCAACTTGAGATCCCATTCTTCCTGCTGTCCCATTGCACAACAGCCGGCCCAGTCTCAGAGGTGGTAACCTCTCTGACCATTGAAACTGAAGTGGGTTGCTGTCTCCTGCCCCAAACTTTCATTTCTTTCTGTGTCATACCCTTCTCCTCACTCCAGTCCATTTCTTCTAAACTCAACCGTGCACAAGTTTCCAGGTGAAGGAAAGAATGCAGCTAGCTTTTCACACAAACTCCCCCTAGCCCAGTCCTGACAAAGTTCTCTTTCCCTGATCTAAGTCAAGCCTCACAGTCCGCAGTTCTTTCTGCATTTACATCTCTCAACTGTGACCAGAATGGTCCATCAAACTCTATTTACAGTACTGCAAGGCATCTCTTAGGCCAAGGTTTCAAATCCTGTTCCACATTCCTAGTGCAAATCAGTTCCAAAAAACCAAAAGCATCCTGGCGTGGTGGCGCATGCCTTTAATCCCAGCACTCGGGAGGCACAGGTAGGAGGATGGCCGTGAGTAGGAGGCTACCCTGAGACTAGAGTTAGACCTTACCTTGAAAAACTTTAAAAAAAAAAAAAAAAAAAAAAGGCCTAAAGCTAACATAGTCAGGTTTCTCCCAGTAATGACCCCACTCCTCTGGTACTTATTTTCTATTGTACTTACCTTCTCCTTGCCGGGACAAAGCACATGAACAAAAGCAGCTCACGGGCTGGAGAGATGGCTTAGCGGTTAAGTGCTTGCCTGTGAAGCCTAAGGACCTCGGTTCGAGGCTCGGTTCCCCAGGTCCCACGTTAGCCAGATGCACAAGGGGGCGCACGCATCTGGAGTTCGTTTGCAGAGGCTGGAAGCCCTGGCGCGCCCATTCTCTCTCTCCCCCTCTATCTGTCTTTCTCTCTCTGTCTTTCGCTCTCAAATAAAATAAAAAAAAATTATAAAAAAAAAGCAGCTCACATGAAGACAGTTTTTATTTGGGCTTACAGTGTTGAGTGGAAGTTTCTTGATGGCACAGCATGAGCAGTGGATGGACATCACCTCTGCCACAACAGATGAGAAACAACAAGAAGGGAGTGAGCCAAACTCTGGAAAAACCCATCCCCAACAACAAGGCAACTCCAGTAAGGCCCTACCTCAGAACTGCCACCAGCTGGGGACCAAGCATTCAAAACACATTGAGTTTATGGGGACATCTGATTCGAACCAATACTACATATAAATAAAAACAGTGACTTAAATTGTTTTTACTCTGTGGGCTATTTTGAAAACTCTATTTTCTTTGACTCAATACCTGATTGTGGCTATCTATCCAAATCAATAAATATAGAACATCTTTAATAGCTTCAAAATATTGCATGGCATGACTATTTCTCAATTAATTTATTCCTCTTGTTGCTAACGACTTAGATACTGTATTCGTTATTTGTTCATTTCCATAACAAAATACCCGATAAAAGCAACTGAAGGAAAGAAGAGCTTTTCTTGCCCCTCCATTTGAGGGTACAGTCTCTTATGGTGGGGAAGTCATGGTAACAGAAGTATCTATTTTCTCTGCCTTTTCTTTCACCATAACAAAGAGTCAGAGGATGGGAGTAGGCCAGTTCTTCCCTTTTTGTAACAACTCACTTTGAAGGGAATAAACACAGGTCCCACAAGAACTACATAAATCCCTTTAGAGAGCAATTCTCCCAGTAACCCATTTGGCTCTCTTTCTCTCTCTCTTTGGGGTGTGTGTGTTTGTTTAATGTGTTTGACTGTAGATGCACAAGTGCAATAGTTTGTGCATGGAAGTCAAAGGACTTTTGGACTGGTCCTCACCTTTTACATCACATAAGGTAGGGTCTGTCATTGTTCTTGATAACTATGTTCATGAGCTTCAGGGAAATTCTCTTATCCCTGCCTCTCTTTTTGCCACAGGCACACTGGGATTCTAGCTGCGAGGCTGGGAACATGAACTCAGGTACTCAGAGTTGTAAATACAGTAAGCACTTTATCTACTGAGCCCTTGGTTCTGCCTCTTCATGATCACACTAACCTCTAAGTTCTACTACATAAGGGCCAAGCTTCCAACATATGAACTTTTGGAAGGCACACTCATGTCATATCCACATCATTACCCAGATTTAACCAACTAAGAAACAAAATAGGTACATGGAGCCAGACATGGTAGTGCATACCTTTAATCCCAGCACTCAGAAGGCAGCGGTAGGAGGATCGCTGTGAGTTCAAGGCCAGCCTGAGACTACATAGTGAATTCCAGGTCAGCCTGGGCTAAAGTGAGACCCTACCTTGAAAAAAACAGAAACAAAAAACCAAACAACAACAACAAAAAGAACAGATGGTAATAGATGCGAGGTGTGGTGGTTTGAATTAGGCGTTCCCCATAAACCCATGTGTTCTGAATGCTTGATCCCCAGCTGATGGCAATTTGGGAATTGGAGCTTCCTGCTGGCAGTGCATTATTGGGGGTGGACTGATGTTATAGCCAGCTTCCCCTTGCCAGTGTTTGACATACAATCCTGCTGTCGTTGTGCACCTGATGTTGGCCAGGAGGTGATGTCTACCCTCTGCTCGTTCTGTTGTTTTCCCTGTCATCACAGAGCCTCCCCTCAAGTCTATAAAAAAAAGGCAAAATAAAGTCTTCCTCCTGCAAGCTCCTCTTGGTCGGTGCTTTGCTGCCGTCCGCATGAAGGGAAGTGCAATGCCAGGTACAATGGGGAGTGGCAGGACGAAGCAGTGGGAAGGGAAGGGATGGGGCACTGCTGCAGAAAGAGGAGATGTTTTGAGAGGAAAAATGTGATGAAGGAAGCCATGGAAAGACCAGGAAAGAATGTTCTAGGCCAAAGAACAGCAAGATCAGAAACCGATGTATACAGTGCAGCAGGGAGAGACAGGGCAGTCGGAGCGTAGTTCTCGCAGAAGGGCAGTAAGGGTCCAGCTGATGTGGGCCACAATAAAAGGGTTGAACTTCCTTGTCAGCCCATTGAGAACAGAAGGGCAGTAAAGGTCCAGATGATGTGGGCCACAGTAAGAGGGTTGAACTCTCTTGTAAATCCACTGGGAACACATTAGAGCATTCCCAGCAGTGTGGTTGGAACTTCAATTCTAAAAGATCTCTTGAGCTAACTTGTGGAAACTGAATTTTATGAAATATAAATAACCAATTGGAGAATAATCTCATTTTTAATATTAAAGCATACAAAACTCTTAATAATATAATGATGTACTCCTAAAAATATTCCATCCCTAAGGTATATGCAATAGATTGCAAACATTCCACTTTCAAAGCAGAGGTGAATTACTTGTCAAGATCTCTGAGTGTTACAATCGCATGCGAACCCCCCTCTTAATAAAAACATTTGGCTTTATTAAATTTTTTAAGAGAAAAGAAAAGCCAGATTTGTGCTTCTGAAAAAAAGTTGGCACAGATTCTAAACAAACACACTAAAGCCATATTCTTTTTAATCTTCTTAGATTTATAAATGAGCTATTTCCTTACTTAAGCACAATTAGAAATGGCTTATTTTCTCAATTTTAAGTGAGTTTTTGAGACACATCACATGATGCAGAGGGTGAGTTGAAATTGGAAACTGTTGTTGCTCTCATAAGGTCACGAATCATCATACCATTCTGTTTTTCTTCATCATGATTTGCCACAAATGGTGGTTGAAATCTAAGACCACCACCATGAGTTAATATATAATTCCATCAGAGCCAAATGGACCTTGCCCAATTTAATCATGCGGCTTATCCAACTTCCATCATGCATGTGGTGATCAGTTAGGAAATCCTTTGTGAGTGCAGGATTGTCCTTGGAACATTTGGATGTCCGTGTGGCCCTACTTTTAGGAAAAAAAAAATGAGATGGGGGCAGCATGGGGTTACTCTGGGGTTGTTTCATGATAATATACATTTGGATTAAATATGTAGAAAACTATCGTGTGTTTACTCCACACATACAAATTACCCCACTCTCAAACCACCTTTTCTCTTGGGTAACCACAGTGGTAAAGATGTGGTTGGTATACACACAGTTGCATGAATTGGTTCTCATTAGCGCTCCTACAGACTCTGTGTAGATACCTTCTATGGCAATTTCCCAAGCTTCCAGCTTTATTAAGACTACGGGTACTGTTCTTATTTCTCTGAGATAAATGTTCTCTCCTCTTAATTTAGGTTCAAGAGAGTATGAAACTCCAAGAGCCATCGACAGAGCCCAGGGAACACTGAGAAGTCACTCCTCCTCCTCGTGTTGCCTCTATACCCCTTGGCAGCCTCTGCCCATTACCCCAGGGCATCTTGCCAAATTCTGCAAACAATTTCTTTCCTAAGAAATTGTTTAAGCTTTCTAAATTTGTATGTGTGGAGTAGACACAGACAAGGCTACTAGCCAGTGACAATAAGATAAACGTTTACCTAAGGGAGGTGAAGGACACTGGCACAGGCTGGCACAGTCATTGTCGAAACCAATGTGGGAGACTTTAAGATCAGTTAATTAGAAACCTTCCAGGCATGGGGGCAGAAGGGACTTTCCTTCCCTTCCCTTGTCCCTCAAGGGCTTCTCAAATCCTCTCAGAGCAGCAAGGAAAACTGAGCACCCTTCTCCCTCCTCCTTTCATATGGTCACATGCTGTGACATTTCTTTGTTCTTGTCCTTTCATTTCTCTACTGTGGTCCATTAGTTGTGGGTATCCTGTCCCCCCCAAGCAGGGGGCACACTCGCCACAGGTTCTCTTTATTTTCCAGTTGGTAGCTTCCCATCCGTACCGGAGCCCCTCTCACCCCCTTATCTTTGAAAGCCAGCTTTGCCACATTCATTAACATTTCTGAGATGTCTTATTAGATGCTTTATAAGACGTTCTCCTTTAAGCCTGCATTCCAGCCAGCCAGGAGAAGGAAGGTCAGCCAGGAGCTCATTTGGCCCCTGGGACCTGAGGTTTTATAAACTTCCCCTCCGGTGAAGAATGATTCCCTCTGTCCTCACTGGCGCTAGGAGTATCTCTGTCTCCTTTGTTTCTCAAATGTCTATTGAACTCCTCTGTCTTCACTTGCCTCTCCTCTTACTTTCTGAGGATTTTTTTTTTTTTTTTTGAAAGGCTGAGTTTGCCATGTTGTGCTCAAAGAAAAAGGAAGGATACCACACATATTTAATTGCCAACTTAGCTGTAGGACTCCCCTTCCCAGTAGGTAGCCACAAGCCCCTTCTGCATCTGTATTGTGAGGAGATGAAACACCCAATCCTCTATACTTTTGGCCATTGCATGTGCACAACCACCTAGATTCTTCTTAGTCACCTATCATTGATAAGACAATGCATATGCTTTAGAGGAAAAAAAAAAAAAAGACACTCCAAGTACAAACCACAGTTCTCTGAGCTCTTACTTCCTTCATTGGTCACATTTTTACCAAGATGACCAACTTTTCAACCAACTTGATCCTTTCCTAAGAAATTGTTTAAGCTTTCTAAATTAGTGGCCTAACAACTCCCTCTGATGGCCAGCCTGGGAGGGCTTCCTTGGGAGAATAGAGCTAGTGAAGTCCGCCCCAGGTTGTGAATCTCTACTCCGACTGCCTGGCACATTCTTACTTACCCCACTGTGCTGTTGCCCTTAGGATTTAACTAGTTCATGCTTCCGTGAATGTTGAGTATACTGCACGTGGTAGGGAAGGAAGGAAGGAAGAAAGGAGGGAGGGAAGGAAGGATAGAAAGATGGAAGGAAGGAGGGAGGGGAAAAAGGAAGGAAGGAGAGAAGGAGGGAGGAAAGGATGCCAGGAAGGAGGGAGGGAAGGAAGGAGGTAAGGAAGGATGGAAAGATAGAAAGAGAGAGGGAGGGAAAGAAGTAGAAGTAAGGATGGAATGAGGGAGGGATGGATGGAAGGAGGGAAGGAAGAAAGGATGGAAAGATGGGAGAAGGGAGGGAAAGAAGGAAGGAAGGAAGGAAAAGGAGAGAAGGAAGGAAGGAAAAGGAAGAATGGGCTGTGCAGATGACTGTGTCCCTGAGGCTTTAGTTGAGCAAAGATATATTAGATAGAAACCAAAACTAACATGAGGCAGCATGAGGTCAGTGGAATAGTACAGCGTGTTCAAGAGAGCCCTGAAGTTTAGTCAGTCCCACAAGGAAGAAGGAAAGGTAAAGGGAAGAACGTTTTCTCTCTCGGCTGAGATTTTAAGCTGTAGTCTCTGGAGGTCATTTGCCATGCGGTGTGGCTGTGGGGGAAGTCTAATCACTGGATGGAGAACGAGGCAGCGCAGAACATTCACACTAAATCCTGCCACAGGGGATCCAGAAGTCTTCATCATTTCATGTCAGTAAGACAGGATGTTTTTTTAATTCAGAATCTCTAAAGATTTGCATGGTTAGTGAAATCTTTGGAAATACATGAGTGAATCACAGGCAATAAGAGTCATACTAATCCTATTATTATTTTGTCAAACTGCAAATGATTTAGGACAGAGGACTTATAGGTAAAGTTCAGTTTTTCTAGTTTTTTTTAGTGTATCTTGGGTGCCTTTCTTGGTCTCTCTCTTTGCTTGCAAATGTATGTATATATGTATGTATGTGTGTGTGTGTGTGTGTGTGTGTGTGTGTGTGTGTGTGTGTATATATGTATGTATATGTATGTATGTATATATACACACATACACATACACATATGTATGTATATAATATATAGAAAGTGAGAGAGAGAGTGAGAGAGAGAGAGAGAGAGGGAGGAAGTACTCCAGGGACTTGAACCTCTGCAGACAAACTTCAGATGCATGAGCCACTTTGTGCATCTGGCTTTACATGGGTACTGGGGAATCAAACCCTGGTTGTTAGACTTTACAGGCAAGTGCCTTGACTGGTGAGCCATTTGTCTAGCCCATCTACTTTACAGTTTTGAGATAGGGTCTGGCACTGAACCTAGAGTTCACCAAGTTGATTAGCTTGGCTAACCAGTAAACCCCCGGCATCCTCCTGTCTCCACCTACCCAGCCCTGGGATTATGTCACAACACGCGTGCTGAGGATTCAAACTCAAGTCCTCACACGTTGCTGACTGAGCTATCTCCCGAGACTCCAGCTTAATGAGGACATTGAGACCCGGAGAGAGTTGTTTCCCTGTCTGAAGCGCACAGGTGTTTATGGGTGAAGCAGGGTTAGGACACAGATTTCTTTAAGCTAGATTGGGGCCACTAAGGTGTGTCTATCTATTCACCGGCAGCACCAACGCATCCTGTTTTTCAGAGAAGAAAAGACAGCGTGGTTGGGGAGGCTTCTTTTTCCTCAGCTGGCTCAAATGGGACACAAACCCGAACTGTTAGGAATGCATAGCCAACACTGTCCTGTAAGCATGCTTACTACATGAAACCGGTTCATGAGCAAAGGAACCTGAGACAGGATCCCTGAGCTCAGAGTCCTGGCTTGGGCTGTGCTGGGTTTCAGCTGCCACCTGCCTGCACCCCCTCCCCTACTAGCTAAGCTTCAGGGAACGCTCATGCTTCCCTAGAGGGCTTAGCTGCAATGTGGTTTAAATCAGACATATTTCTTGCCTGAGAAGAACAAATCGCTTAGGTTATACGCCGACAAGCAAGGAACAGTCTTCATGCTTGGAAAGCTTAGGGGGAATTAAGTGATGTCCTGTCACCTTAGAGCTGCTCCTAGACACCATCACCTCTGTTCCGCCTGTGGGAGGGAGCCGGGAAACTTGCGTGCAAGCTCGGCCATAACCCAAGGCTTAACATAAACTTTGGGCTCTCAGGTCATTGGGAAATAACAGGTATATCCGGTTGGGTCTTTTGTGCTTGTCTGCACGCAAATTAAAAGCGCGTGCAGAGCTGAGCTCCTGGAAGCAGCCTGTGCTTCTGCGGTGGAAGGAAGAATGCCTTGAAATGGAATTCTCACACAATCGCCCGGTTTCTTTCTTTTTTTTTTTTTCGGCGATAGAGCTTGTTTATGAGAAACTCTTGCACTTCTGGGAGGCTGAGTTCAGCAGGGGGCTGGATGTGGAGGTGGCCTTTGTCCAGATGGTACACTGGGCAGCAGGGCTCCAGAAGACAATCAGAATAGGCCTTCAAAAGGCATAGCTTCAGAGGGGAGGAGGGCAGGAGGCCAAATAACCTCCCTGGTGGCAATGCTGCCAAGATAGCTTGGTCCTTTTTGGTCTTCCCAGACTGAGCTGGGTGAGGAGGAGCTCAGGAGGAGACCTGATGCCTTGGGGGCCGTGTATGGAGAGCTGTCTTTGCCTCTGCTCCCTAGACCCCCAAAGGCTCATGATGCCTCCAATTTAGCTCAGTTCTCAAGTGGATGAAAAGCACAGAGCATCCTGTTCTCATATTCCCTCCAGTGGGAAGCATTCGCATTGTTTTCCCCCTCAATAAGAGAAAACTGGGCTGGGGAGATGGCTCAGCAGTTAAGGCACTTGCCTGCAAAGCCAAAGGATCCAGGTTCGATTCCCCAGGACTCACATAAGCCAGATGCACATGTGTCTGGAGTTCTTTGCAGTGACTGGAGGCCCTGGTTCACCCATTCTCTCTCATAAATTATTCATATATATATATATATATATATATATATATGTGTGTTTAAAAAGAGACAACTGTGCCTTTGGATCTCTGATGGTGACATTTTCCTTGTCAGCAGTTTGCTTACTTGGTATGATTGGTCAGCAGTTCCTGGAGCCTGGTAGATTTGAATTCAAATTCCAGGGCAACCACAAAAGAACTGTGTGATTTTGATGGATAACTCCAAATTTTCCTGCCTTGCTTTATTTGCCTGTAAAAAGGGATTAGGATAATAGCTATCTCCAACAGTTTGTTCTGAGGGATTAGTGAAAAGATTTACATCAAGTGCCTGGCACCCTGCCTGGCTCAAAGTGCTCAATACTAGTGGTTCTTAATATATTGTTAGTAATATATTATTATTGTTACCCTGGTATTATTGTCAAAGCTGCCATCCAGATTGCCACTGCAATTTTAGGTTGTGGCTAGATGCTTTTGATCCTGACTCAGGCACCCCTAGGCTCTGGGCAGCTGGGATCTGTGTACCAATTGATCACTCTCCTGCCTGGCTGTGTTTAAGATATATTGTTCAGGGAGATGGCTGCTGTCACCCTAACATCACTCTGGCCAGAAACCTGGTGGGACTGTGCATAAATCTACTCTGGTCACAGTGCTGTCTGAATGCACCCACACCCATCCTGGGGGTCTTTCCTCTTAAGACTGGTGGTAGGTACATCACTCCGATCTATTTCCTGTCCCAAGGAACAAAAATCACACTCTTACATGCAGACAGTGACTCCCATCATGTGGTTCAGGAAAGCTTTGGGGGTGTCTCTGAGACCCTTTCGGGGATCAACACAATTAAAAGTATCTTCCCAAGGTGTTTTGCCTTTCTCACTCTCATTCCCCCAGGTTTTCAGGGGCTTCACAAGGTGACATGTAGAGTGAGTGCAGAAATGGACAGGGCGATTCTGCTGTGTGTTCTATTAAACTGGAAATTAAAGACATTTGTAAAAATACAAAACAAGGTTTAGGTTTGGAAAATGAAGTTATTTTTCCTAAACTGTGTTATTTATTCTTACCATGTATTGATTTCATTATTTCTAATGGACTGATAAGTAAATTTTAAAAAACAGCCTTAATTTCTGAAATTTTAAATATTGATAGATAAATCTTAGATAAACACAAGCCCTTTAGGCTTCCTGTACAATAAGTCTTTTAAATTTTTATTTATTTTACTTATTTGAGAGAGAGAGAGAGGCTGATACAGAGAAGGGGCACACCAGGGCCTTCAGCCACTGCAAACAAACTCCAGACACATGTGCCACCTCGTGCATCTGGCTTTACATGGTGCCCCGGGGAACAGAACCTGGGCCTTTTGGCTTTGCAGGCAAGCACCTTAACCTCTAAGCCATCTCTCCAGCTCCACAGTAATTTTTAAGAGTACAAAGAGATCCTGAAGGCAAAATGTTTGAGAAACACAGAGCTAAGAGTTTGGCACTGGGGCCTTATGAAATCACTCACTTGCTTCTAAATTAAGCTGTCATCTTTGGGGGCTGGAGTAGTGTGAATTTTATCATCGTCAATTCAGTGTAGCCGGTTTGAGTGCAGCAGATCTCATTACAAAGCCCATGCTAAGGTTTCATGCCGACTTTGCATGATCCAGCCACTGTGTTTGGGGGAGATTCTCTAAGTTTTCTGAGGATGCGATTGGGAACTGTGGACAGAGGATTGCAATAGTCTCACAACAAAGCCACTCTACACCAGGAGAGATGGGAGAAAGTTTTAGTGGCTGCAGCTGCTGTACAAAGATGTCTTTGGTTGTTGGGGGCTTGGATTCCTTCTGGCACTGCCCTCACTTGGCTAGGGAGGGCATTGCAGGCTAGAAGAGAGCCAGACGCATGTGCCACCTTGCGCATCTGGCTTTACATGGGTCCTTGAAGAGTCCTGATGAAGGACATTAAGTCAATGAGTGCTTACTGGTGCAACAATATTGGTCTTTGCAACCTGTAGACAGGCGTTCAGATTTTGCGCATGCCCGGCTATTTGCTTGGGTGTGGTTTATCTCTCAAAATATCGTGTTCGTGAAGCATGATCACTAGAGCGGTGGAAATTTTAATGGGTGATGCCAAACTAAAGGTTATTAGATAAAGGCAGTCACCTGTGCCTTCTGGGAAGCCCCACAGCATTGCTTCATATGTGACCATTGTCTGTTGGTCCCCACAGCACTCCTTTGAGTTTTCCCCCCAGGCTTGGCCGCCTAGAGCAAGGCACCCTTATTTCTCCTGCTTCAGTGCTGTCCTGGAGTCTCATCGCCTCCGAGTTTCAAACCAGCCAAGACAGACACAGAGGGCCTGGCCCAGGGCTTCAAAGGAGGCGGCTAAGCACAGGAGCTTTGGGAACAGGCAGTCTCCTTCCCAAAGGCCCATGCCATGATGAGCAGCCATGTCCCATGACTGGCTAAGGTGACCTGAGGTGAACAAGTATTGCAGAGCCACCAGCTGGGAGGGTGGCCAGTGGTGAGGAGACTTTTCTGCCAGAAGCAGGAGGCTGCGTGAGAGCCTTTTAAACGCAGCAGCAAATAGCTTCCCACAGAAAAGTTGTCAATAGCTAATACTCTCTGAATACTTAGCCTGTGGCAGACACCAGCCTTAAAGCTTGGCTTGTGCCAACTTGTTAGGCCTCACTACAGCTCTAGAAAATTGGCCCTGGTGTCAATGCAGTTTTACTGAACGTAAAACGGGGCCCAGAGAACTGGTTTGTAGCAGGGTAGTGGCTCAGCCCTGTGCAACAGAGCTAGATTCAGCTGTCGGCAGTCTGGCTTTTAAGTGATCAGGCAGCACTCAATGCACCTAAAAAAGATAAGGGTAGGTGATGACTCTGACTTTGGGCTGTTAGGACGTGACAGCTGAGTAAAGGGACAGTCACCTAGGAGCTGTCGCATTGAACCAACAGGCATGTGTATATTCCTGTGAGAGAGACCCAAAGCCTTGGCAGGACCCTCACTTAACAGAACAGAAATCAGGACTTAGTAGGAGCAGAAGTAATAACTGATAATAATAATAATAATAATAATAATAATAATAATAATAATAATGATAGCTAACTTTTTAAAATTGACAACTTCCATAATTATAGACAATAAACCATGATAATTACCTCCCCTCCCCCAGTTTCCCCTTCACAAATCCACTCTCCATCATATCCCCTGCCCCTGTCAATTAGTCTCTCTTTGATTTTGATGTCATCATCTTTTCCTCCTGTTATGATGGTCTTGTATAGGTAGTGCCAGGCACTACGAGATCATGGATATTGAGGCCAACTTGTGTCTGGAAGATTGCATTGTAAGGAGTCCTACCCTTCCTTTGGCTCTTACGTTCTTTCCACCACCTCTTCTGCAATGGACCCTGAGCCTGGGAAGGTGTGATAGAGATGTTTCAGTGCTGAGCACTCCTCTGTCACTTCTTCTCAGCACTACAGTGACTTCTGAGTCATCCTAAATTCATCGCCCTCTGAAAAGAGAAGGTTCTCTAACCAAAAGCGAGAGTAGCATTAACATATGGGAATGAACATTAAGAGAAGTGCTTCCCGGGCAGTTCAGTGAGCATAATAATGACAACCTTTGAGAGTTCATGTTGCCATCAACTACACTAATAGATTTTCCCATGATCAATATCTCATTGACTCCTCAACCGTTCATCATGGCACATGTGAGAAGATTCACGTTCAAAAGGGTTAAATAACCTGGCGCAAGGTGCCATTTATAAGTGAACAAACTGAGCCTCACACCCAAGAGTGCCCAACCCCAGGAGCCCAGCTGACTGCATGGTGCACTGACTGCATGGCTTTTCATCTTCTCTGTAGGGTTACATGAACCTGGAAGGCATCTGGGCCTGTGCCCAGGGACCTGTGAAAAACTGTCACCATTTCAAAGGGAATATGGATGGTGCTGCGTTCATTCTCCAGGGCTATGGAGCCTGGGGATTTCCCCCTTGTAACATGCTGCTGGTTTTAACCTGGTTCTTTCCCTCATTTGTCAGGAGATGCTCTGAACACAGGCACACATATTCCTTAAAACAAGGAATAGCCTGAAAGTCAGTCAATTCTTTAAAATTTTGTTCTTTGTTCCATATTTGCAAAGCTAAATTAAAATACAGTACCTGATTGAAAGGCAGGGATTTTAGCACATGCTACTTGGTACAAAGACCAAGGTCTATAGGATACAAATTTGTACACCTTGTGAGATGACAATGAAGGGATATTGTCCTGTAGGCTTGTTTCCCCTGATTCGGGATTTCTACCTGAACTCTTGCAAATGAATATAGAACTGTGAGGGAAAGTGAGGCCAGTGTAGTAGAGTCTATCATGATGTGGGTATGAACAGCACAGATGATCATCAAAGTCATTATTTATGGTTAAATTGTGTCTCAGTCACTTTCTGGAATACTTTAAAAGCAAGATGTGGATCTCTACCTTTTATTGAGGTTGACAATTGTTTACTTGGAAAAAACCATGAAATAATAATACTAGTAAGATCTCATTTATAATAAAACTATGTTTATATGTAGACCAAATGTTACACATAAATTTGAATGCACAGGTCTTCTGTGTTTAGGTCTGGGAAGGAGTGGGAATATATTTGTTGCAGTCAGGTTTGCATTGCCGGCAGAAATCACGCAACCAAGAGCATCTTTTGGGAAAACAAAAGGTTCATTTTGGCTTACAGACTCAAGGGAAAGGTCCACCATGGTAGGGGAAAATGATGGCATGAACAGAGGGTGGATATCAACCTCCTGGCCAACAATAGATTGACCATAGCAACAAGAGAGTGTGCCAAACACTGGCATGGGGAAACTAACTATAATGCCCATAAGCTTGCCCCCCAAAATATACTACCTATAAAAGGCTTTAATTTCCAATTGCCATTAGCTACAGAACCTAGCATCCAGAAACCTGTTTATGGGGACACCTGAATCAAACCACCACAAGAGGTTTTCCAGTTTTTTTCCTCTGGTATTATATATTGATTCTTTGCAGGAAGAATCTGTTTATGGGGCTGGAGATATGGCTTAGTGGTGAAGGTGTTTGCTGGTAAGGCCAAAGACCCAGGTTCAATCCCCAAGTACCCACATAAAGCCAGATGCACATACAACTGGAGTTTGTTTGTAGTTTCTGGATGCCCTGACATGCCCATTCTTTCTCTCTTTCTCTATCTGCCTCTCTCTCAAAAATAAATATAATACTTAGGAAAAAAAAAGAATCTAAGCCAGGC
The DNA here is from genome assembly GCF_020740685.1 of Jaculus jaculus. Classification (NCBI taxonomy): domain Eukaryota; kingdom Metazoa; phylum Chordata; class Mammalia; order Rodentia; family Dipodidae; genus Jaculus; species Jaculus jaculus. Next base: position 54,076,386 of record NC_059119.1, read on the forward strand.
GTGGTGGCGCATGCCTTTAATCCCAGCACTCGGGAGGCAGAGGCAGGAGGATCACTAAGAGTTCAAGGCCACCCTGAGAGTACAGAGTGAATTCCAGGTCAGCCTGGGCTAGAGTGAGACCCTATCTCAAAAAAAAAAAAAAGAATCTACTTATGTACTATGTGTGTGTTTTAAGAGTTTATATCCAGCCCAAACAGAAAAATAACAAAATATACATAATACTGTGGCTTTATAATAATATGATCACATAGTACAACAGAAACCACATCCCAAAGATCTTTGTCTAGAAGCAATCAAGACAGGGCTAGGCAGTAGGAGTGGATAATATGCCCATAAGCCATAGATTGTTACAGAGAACTTCCAATGCCAGGGATTGGATACCTCCCACAAAAGTGAGTTATTAGTCTGAGAGACCCCTGGTGCCCCTCCTCAAACAATGCAGACTATTGCCAAAGCTCTTGGCTGCCCACCAGAACAAGACTCCACTGCTGAAGACTCTACAAGCTGCGGCTGCAGGCCACTGAGAAATCAAGGGGGAGCTGAGCTAGAAGCCATCTCCCTGTTGACTAATTATTGGGATGCTGGAAAGAGCTGTGCAGCCTGTTGGGGGAGAAAAGTCATCAATGGTCTTAACTTGCAAGCTACATGGCTGGCCATCCGGCAAACATGTGCCAACTGGTGCAATGGCGGTATGTCTGTTATGGAGGAAAGCAGCCGCTCTCCGATTGGATGCGAGGACTGCTCCATGGGAGGAAATTCATGCTGGTATTGAAAACTCAGTCAAAAAACCCTGTGGCAGTGAAGGTCATAAGCCCTAGGGAGGAAACGACAACCGTTATCTGGCTAAGTGGCTATATCACGTCCACCAAATTGCCCTTCATATATTCATGTTTATGCCCATGTATTTAACCTACTCTTACTCTTGGTTAAAGAAGCTTCTCTTTTCAAATGGTGGTGACCACTGGGGGACTCAAAACTGGCTAAAGCGCTGTAAAGAAGTTATAGTTTATCAGAGAGACATTTCTACCACGTTCTATAAGGGTCAGAGACAATTGCTGAAGGGGTAGTGGAAAGAATATAAGAGCCAAAGGCTGAGGAGGAGACCTGTGAAATGTTGTCTTCCAGACACAAAGTTACCCTTGTATTCATGACCTCGCCTTATGTAGGTAGGGGCTGCCACTACCTACACAGACCTGCATAATATGAGGGGGTGGGTATGATGACATCAAAACAGAAGAGGGATTAGTTGGAAACAGGAAGGGGTTTAGTGAAGGGGGATGGGGGCAAAGGAGAACGGTGGGAAGGGATTATAATCAGGGTACGTTGTAAATATGTAGGGAGGTGGTCAATAAACAATTAAAAAATAAATGCTAAGTATGCCCATAATCAATGAAACTTTTTACATTCAATAGCAGCAGTAATTATATATTTTTTTATTATTGTAACACACAGGAAACAAATCCTGGTTTCCAAATTGGAAAGTGCCCATAATTATTCGATAAAGTTTCCACCTCTGACCTCTCAAAAAATAAAAATAAAAATAAACGGGCTGGAGAGATGGCTTAGCGGTTAAGCGCTTGCCTGTGAAGCCTAAGGACCCCGGTTCGAGGCTCGGTTCCCCAGGCCCCACGTTAGCCAGATGCACAAGGGGGCGCACGCATCTGGAGTTCGTTTGCAGAGGCTGGAAGCCCTGGCGCTCCCATTCTCTCTCTCTCCCTCTATCTGTCTTTCTCTCTGTGACTGTCGCTCTCAAATAAACAAATAAAAATATTTTAAAAAAAAGAATAAGTGTAAAGTCTCATGTTCAGTTATTTTAAAAAATACATTAATTTAGAGCTGGATAAATGACTTAGCAGTTAAGATGCTTTCTTGCAATGCCCAAAAACCCATGTTCTACTCTCCATGTCCCATGTAAGCCAGACGCACAACATGACACAAACACACAAGGTCACACATGTGCACAAGGTGGCACACATGTCTGGAGTCCAATTACAGTAGCTGGAGGCCCTGGCATGCCAATTCTCTCTCTCTCTCTCTCTCTCTCTCTTGCTATTACTCTCTCACATAAAAACATAAATAACAAGGCCAGTCTGTTGGGCTTGCCTCAAAAAAAGAAATATTAGTGGACTGGAGAGATGGCTTAGTGGTTAAGCGCTTGCCTGTGAAGCCTGAGGACCCCGGCTCAAGGTTCAGTTCCCCAGGATCCACATTAGCCAGATGCACAAAGGGGTGAACGCATCTGGAGTTCGTTTGCAGTGTCTGGAAGCCCTGGCACACCCATTCTCTTTCTGTCTGTTGCTCTCAAATAAATAAATAAATAAAAATAAACAAAAAAATTTTACAAAGAAATATTAGTTTAAATGGGCAATTGAAGGCTTATCCATCTACCAGATCCTATATTAAATGCTATAGAATTTATTTGTTCATAATCTTAGCATAATGTCAATATTCTAACAGTAAGAGGTAGATACTTTGAAATAGATTTAAAAAAAAACTTAGTCTGCATTGAAAAAAAACTGTGTCCATAGGGGACAGTAACTACATCCCTCTGGGCTGCACAGGATTTCATCTTTGGATACTGTGTTCAATTCCAGGCACATCCTTTAGAGAGAAATATTGAAAGCCTACGTTGTCCAGAGGCACAGATAGCTTGGATAAAACTCTGGAAACTAAGTTATTCAAGCAACGATGAAGCAACTGGACTATGTTTTTAATTGTGGAAGGATGGTTGTGAGGCAGTCTAATCTAATCTTCAAGCATGTTGCATGAAAGGAGAACTAGTCTTGATTTACATGACTTCAAAAGGTAGCTCTAAGTTGAGTAGAAGACAAAAAAGCTCATTCTGAATTTTTCTTGATATCAAGAAGAGCCTCCAAATGTCTAGAACATCTTGCTATCTAAAGAAGTCTAATAGAAGAACAGACCATATCTCAGAAATGGTCCTTTCAGTAGCAGAAGGGGAAAATTCCACTGGGGTCAATGACCACAAAAGCTTGCATATGTTATCTAGCCCCTGTGTTCTCTTTGGGAAAGAACAGCCGTGTACATTATTTAACCATCAACTATTTTCTCAAACCTTGGATAAGGCTATAGTTTTAAAAAAATTTTTTTTGTTTTTATTTGTTTATTTGAGAGTGACAGACAGAGAGAGGAAGAGGCAGATAGAGACAGAGAGGATGGGTGCGCCAGGGCTTCCAGCCACTGCAAACGAACTCCATACACCTGTGCTCCCTTGTGCATCTGGCTAACGTGGGTCCTGGGGAATCGAGCCTCGAAGCAGGGTCCTTAGGCTTCACAGGCAAGCGCCTAATCGCTAAGCCATCTCTCCAGCCCAAGGCTATAGTTTTTTTAAGGCTATAGTTTGTTTTGTTTTTCTTGGATTTTTATCTATTGTAGAAAGAAGAAATCTGTGAGAGATATGTAGATATAATGCTAAACTCTAAGAGGCTAGTGGAGCAAAATGAAAAACTGGACTCTAGATTTTCCACCAAGAAATCACCTGATCCCGGAAGCCACAAAGTTACCATCACATAGTTCGATGTAAGTTAGCTGACCCCTAACATATATTCTCACTTTCTGAAAAGGATGGTACTTTACTTGTTGACATCTATATTTTCTTGGTAACTTGATGGGCATTTAACTTTAGAAAATAAAAGTAAGCATGACAAATAATACTGTTTGTCTAAAGATGTTTCATGCTAGATCAAAGGGTTAGTCATATCTGGTCTTTGGTCCCTTCCTCTCTATTTCCCATCTGCCCTGAGGTTCCTACACCACGTTGTTCTGTTGCACTGTGGGCCTCACATCCATGGAGCCAAGGACCCAGGACAAAAACTCATGAACCCATAGGTTGGCGTAAGCCCTTCCTTATTTCTCTCAAATATTTGGTCATAGCAATGAAAATTGGCATCATAGATGTTGCTATAACTAAACATTGCCACACGGAACTGGTTTATGGGATGCGTTAGGAAAGTTAGAGATGCCCAAAAATGTTGTAAGCAGAGTAATGGGTGATTCTACTTGGTACTCAGAAGACCTGAGTGGCCCAGGAATGTGGAGAGTGGATGCTGAGCTTGTGAGGTTTCAGATGGGAACATGTTAACTGGAGATTGGATTAGAGCCAAATTTGTGTTAGGTTACAGCAAAGACCTTACACATATTTCATCCATGCCCAGAAACTTTGATAAGAAACATCCTCAGTATGCTCATGTGTCTCAACCTTGGTCCCTGCTGCTGGTGCTATTTCAGGGAAGTGGTGGAAACTTCATGAAATAGGGCCTAGCTGGAAGAAGTAGGACCCTGGTCTCTTTTTAACTCTTTTTCTTTTTCTTTTCATTTACTTATTTGAGAGCAACAGACAGAGAGAGAAAGAGGCAGATAGAGAGAGAGAGGGAGAATGGGCACGCCAGGGCCTCCAGCCACGGCAAACAAACTCCAGACGTGTGCACCCCCTTGTGCATGTGGGGTCCAGGGGAATCGAGCCTCAAACCGGGGACCTTAGGCTTCACAGGCAAGCGCTGAACTGCTAAGCCATCTCTCCAGCCCTCTTTTTTTTTTTAATTTTAATTTTTTTTATTTTTTTATTTATTTATTTTTTAAATTAAAAATTTTTATTAACATTTTCCATGATTATAAAATATATCCCATGGTAATTCCCTCCCTCCCCAACCCCACACTTTCCCATTTGAAATTCCATTCTCCATCATATTACCTCCCCATTACAATCATTGTAATTACATATATACAATACAGCCCTCTTTTTACTTCTTGTATGCCATGAGGGCGAGGTGGAGCCTCAGCCACATGTTCCCATTGCTGTTGCACACCACATCGCCATAGTAACAGAGGCAAATGACCACGGGCTGACTCTCAGGGTCAAAACAAAGCCTTCCTGAAGTTGTTTTGCTTAGTTTTTTTTTTTTCTTTTCACAGCAATTCATAAGTCTGACTCACAGCTTGAGAACCCAGAGACTTCTTCATAAACCATTGCTTTATTAATTGTACAGCGCACTGTCTGAGCTCTTTACCCTTTAACACCTCGGAAGCCTGGACACGCTGCACAAGGATGGCGCAACAACTGTGAGGCTCTTTTGCTCATCCTGTCTCTTAGTGCAGCAGATAATGGTGTGACGGACAAATAAGGGCTCCTGAGACGGGAGGAAACACCTCTTTCAGCCCCGTGGTTCTCTCTGCTGTGCACTCTGGGCTGCAGAAAGCAGCAGCGATCCAGGGCTCTGCGGTCACCTCCTAAGACTCTTCCCACTTGCTGGCCTGAGGCTCCTCCCTCAGTTGCCTTGGAAACTCACATGTCTCTTGATTCCTGTTTCTCTGGCATCGCTGCCCATGCCCGCTTACCTACTCCCGCCCAGGGGCAAGGGCTCCTACTCCACATGCTTGCGTGTGTGGAGGGAGAGCTGAAGGAGCAGCGCGCTGACCCGCAACATCCACCTAGGGGTGATGTTGCAGACAGGCCAGGAAGAAAACTCACCTCCCACGTGATGAAGGGCACAGCTGTCTTTGGGATTGGTTCCAGGGGGTAATGCTTCTATCTGCTGACCTAAAATAATAATAATAATAGTAATCATAGATTTGGATTCTCTTCCAACACAAAGGAAGTGATGGTCAGAAAGCATGCAGTAGGTTGTGGGGACTATTTAGCTTCCTAAGCAAGCTTCAACCATTTTTCTTTTTCTGACAAAACAAGACTGTGCACAGGATGGAGCCTAAGCCCAGCCTCACCCTTTTAGGACCTTGGAAGTTGTTCTCCTTCTCGTGGAGGTTTATTTATTTATGGTTTTTCAAGGTAGGGTCTCACTGTATCCCAGGCTGACCTGGAATTCACTATGCAATCTCAGGGAGGCATTGAACTCATGGTGATCCTCCTATGTCTGCCTCCCGAGGGCTGGGATTAGAGGAGTGTGCTTCATGTCCAGTTATCTCTTGGAGTTGTTTTTTTATTTAAATTTTTATTTATTTATTCGAGAGTGACAGAGAGATAAAGAGGCAGATAGAGATAGAGAATGGGCGTTCCAGGGCTTCCAGCCACTGCAAACGAACTCCAGACACATGCGCCACCTTGAGCATCTGGGGTCCAGGGGAATCGAGCCTCGAACCTGGGTCCTTAGGCTTCACAGGCAAGCGCTTAACCGCTAAGCCATCTCTCCAGCCCCATCTTGGAGTTTTTAATTAAAGGCTGCCCATGGCCAGCTTCCCTAGCATGTGAAGGAGAAAGCAGAACAATGGCTTAGGAAGAGCAGCCCTGCCTGGATCCTTCCATCTGCAGATGCCTTGGTTATCCCTTTCTGCTGCATGAGCTGGTACGCTCCTGTCTCGCTTAAACAACCTTAAGCTGTGCTTGGAATCAACACAAGGCATTTTAAACCTCTGCTTTAAACTACCCTCTAGAGTAACTGTGCTTTTTTGAAAATTATTTGTAGCAAACAACTGAAGTTTGAGAATTGGGAGAGTGAACCCCCACATTCTGTGTTGTTGACTGTGAGTCGGATATTCCTGGGCGTTCGGTTTCGGAGTTTGGTGGAGAAGTTGTGATGATTATCCCAAACGTGACGGTAGATTTTTGGCTAAGGGAGAGTCCCAGCCTGAGCTGGACCTGGGGTAAAGACACACACTGCTTCAGATTTACATGAAGTTGTTTCCAAGTACCAAGACTGCCTGAATGCTGAGGAAACATCATAGCCAACCACTTTAGTTTGTCATAATTGATAAGAGTCTATCTCTCTGACAGCATTGACCCAACTGCTCTATTTTTTGTTTGTTTGTTTCTGAGGTAGGTTCTGGCTCTAGCCCCGCTGACCTGAAATTCACTATGTAGCCTCAGGGTGACCTTGAACTCATGGAGATCTTCCCACCTCTGCCACCCAAGTGCTGGGACTAAAGGTGTGCTCCACCACACTGGCCTACTTTATTTTTTTAAGTATTTTTTTTTCTTTTTGAAAGATTTTATTTTTATTTATTTATTTAACAGAGGGAAAGAGGGAGAGAGAGAGAGAGGAAGAGAGAGAGATTGGGTGCACCAGGGCTTCCAGCCACTGAGAACAAACTCCAGACACATATGCCACCTTGTGCATCTGGCTTACGTGGGTCCTGGGGAATCAATCCTGGATCCTTTGGCTTTGCAGGCAACCACCTTAACCGCTAAACTGCTAATTTCTCCAGCTCCGGCCTACTTTTTGATGCAAGTTCGAGAACAAGCTGAGCTTGAGGACATTCCTTAGCTATTTGCCTTTGTAGGCAAGGCATGCATGTAGATGACCTCAAGATGACTGGAACTGTTGAACAGGCAGACTCAGCTTTGCTTTGTACTTTTTAAAATAGAAGTTAAGGGCTGGAGAGATGGCTTGCCCATTAGGACACTTGACTGTAAAAGCTAAGCACCTATGTTCAACTCCCCAGATGCCACATAAGCCAGATGCAGAAGGTGATGCGCGTGCAAGGTCACGCATGTGCACAAGGCGGCACATGCAGCTGGAATTTAATTGCAGTGGCTGAAGGCTCTGGTGTGCCAATTCACTCTTTCTCTCACTCTCATTAAAATAAATAAATAAATAGGAGCTAATTTGGCTTAAAGGCAACGTGCGCCAGGTCTAATTCTGGCAATGATAGTGTGGCAAAGGCTTCAAATTGGCACTAGCCCATTGACAATTCCCATGCCATAAGTTGGAGTCTGAGGAAGAATGATACAGCAGAGTCCTGAATCAGCAGAGTGGGGTCCTGCTAACACCTAATAACGTAACGTTGCTGTGGAGGATGTTGCTCTGGTCTGAGTATGTTCTCCAGAAGAGCACGTGCTGGAACTTTCATTTCTTCACTGCAGTTTTGTGGAGGCTGGTGGGAGCTGTCTATGTCACCTTCCCGCTGTCGTGAGATGGGAAGATTACTGTCCCCTGTTCCCTCTTGTCTCAACAGCGGATCCTATGCCTCCAGACTGTGATCCAAAGTACCCCCCGCCACACACACACACTCTGTATATTGACTAGAATCAAGTGCACTGTTATAGCAACAGGAGACGGACTAAGACAAATATGTAGGCTCTTAGAAACCAATCCTAATGCAGTTTCTCCAAAGCACTTTCTCCACTGCTTTGAGCAATCTACCATGGTTACTCCCAGAGAATTTTGAAAGCTATTGAAGACTTTTAGAAAAAGGCATTTCCTTAGCAGGTCAGACATGTTACTGTAAGCAGTCAGACTCTGTTCAGACACCTCTGTATGCTTCCTTATAATGCCATCAGTCATGTATTCCAAGGTCAACTTGGAAGGACCATCCATTGGTCAATTTAATTTCAAGAAGTGAGCATACTGTTTACTTGGAATCCTTAAAATCCTGTTACGGGGCTGGTGTAAAGGCTTAGTGGTTAAGGCACCTGCCTGCACAGCCAAAGGCTCCAGGTTCCAGTCCCCACGTAAGCCAGATGCACAAGATGGCACATGCATCTGGAATTCGTTTGCAGCTACCGGAGGCCCTGGCACACTCGTTCATTCTCTCTCTGTGCCTCTTTCTGTCAAATAAATACATGAAAATAGTTTTTTTTTTTAAAAAATCCAGTTATGAAAGCAAAAAGCAACAAATTCTTGCAGCTGATTTTTCTAAATCAAGCAAGGAATAAAATGCGATGCCTCTCATCTGTTACTTTCTTCCGTTTTCCCTGATTTAGGGGATTTGGAGCAGGTCTTTGTGGGTTCAAACCTTGTCTCCACCTCTAGACAACTGTATGACTTGGGCAAGTCACATAATCTCTGAATCTTTTTTTTTTTTTTTAATCCTTGTCTGTAAATAAAATCACAATAATGCAAATTTCGGACGAGGTGCAGGCGGAGCTGAGAGCCCGGGTAATACGCGTAACTTTCATATTTACATTGGATGACGCCGGTGGCCTGAAGGTACAATTCCTGCCTGATTAAGTAGCTAGATTCCTTCCACCTTTTCCTCCAGGCGCGCCCTGGCCCGAGCCTTGGAGGAGACCGGGTGTTTGGAACGTGTGATTCGGGGCGCACTGGCCTCCGGGACCCCCAGTGTTTCGGGGGTGTGCGTGGGTGCGAGCGCATGGGGGGCGGACCCCGCAGGAGCGCACCGGGCGGTGAGCTGCGGGAGCCCCTCGCTCCCGCGGGCGGAGGTGCGCGCACCCCGGTTCCCGCGGACGCCGCGGAGCGTGCGTGCATGCGTGCGCCGCCCAGGGTGGTGGCGACAGGCCCCCGCCCAGGGCCGCCGCCTCGGCGTGTCGAGGTGCGTGCGAAGCGCGGGCGGCGGGGCGGCCGCGGGCAGCGCCCGGGGAGGTGACTGCAGCCGGCTTCCCACAGCTCCGCACGCAAGGGGGAGGCGACAGTCCGCCGCGGAAACGTCTCCTCCGCCCACTCTGCGCCCGGCGCCCGCGCGCAGCGCCACCTCCCGGCCCTGGGGGACCCGCGCGGGCAACCCTGGGGCCCGTGCTGGCCCGCGTGTGCGCTCCTCTCCCGGGTTTGAGAGCTGCTTCTCTCACGTGTCCCTGTCTTTGCATCCTACAGGGAATCTTTTTGGGGACAAATTGTTGGAAGGAATAAGATAGGGAAAAGAAAAGAAAAAGTGGTGGCGCACACCTTTAATCCCAGCCCTGGGGAGACAGAGGTAGGAGGATCTCGCCAATTCGAGACCAGCCTCAGACTGCACAGTGAATTCCAGGTCAGCCTGGGCTGTATAGTGAGATCCTACCTCGAAAAACCAAAACCAAACAACAACCACCAAATCAAAACAAACAAAAAAGCGTGGTGGTGTACGCTTTTAATCCCAGCACTCGGGAGGCAGAGGCAGGAGGATCGCCGTGATTTCGAGGCCACCCTGAGACTACATAGTGAATCCCAGGTCACCCTGGGCTAGAGTGAGACCCTACCTCGACGAAACAAAACAATAAATACAAGACCAAGCCTTAGCCACAATCCGAGCTCCCAAAGTGACACACCTTTCCAAAGGGCCGCACACCGGTTGCCCCGGGGAGCCGGAGCTCCAGTTACCCCAGGAAAGGCGCGTGGGGCGCGTTTGGGTGAAGCGCGCGGAGGCGTGAGAAGTGGTGACCCGAGCGCAGTTCTGGGGGGGAAACCGAGGAGCCTGGACTTGGGGGTGACCGGCGATGACCTGCCCTTGTGGACAAACAAGAACTTCCTTCACGTGGCCGCTTCCTTCCATACAGAGGCCAGCTGCCGCTTCAGGTCCTCGGGGCGCGCGGCGCGCACGCTAGCCGGTCCCCAGTGGACCAAGTCCCTGGGGGTGTGGGGGGGGGGCGGGGGGAAACCTGCGCGTCACGCCCCGCCCCGCCCCGCCCCGCACGCCCCGCCCCGCCAGGTCCCACTTCCTCGGATCGGTCGCTACTCGGTCCTTAAAACCCAGAGAGGCGGGATGGCCCCTGGAGTGTGCGCAGACCGGGGACTGACTCCAGCCCAGCGTCGTGAGAGCTCGCTGGCCTTGTCCCGGCCCGCCCCGGGTGCCCGGGAGCTCGGGCAGGGTGGAGGCACTTTTCTTTGTCCTCATCCCAGTCCACTTCGGAGCGGATGGTGAAGCAACAGGGGACAGCTGGTGTGCCGGACGGTTCTCGGACACTCTCAGGTTGACATCTTGCCCTGGGCAAAGGCTCCGGCGCTCTCGCCCAACCCCCGCGCGCGGAGCCTGCGGTCGTGGTCCCGCGCCGCTGGAAACCACTCTTCGTCGCAGGTCAGTGTGCCCACGGGGCCACCTCATCACATAGGTTCTGGCACGTCAGGGGTCTCGGAGTGGCAGGGACTTTAAAACAAGCGCTACTGCTTGCGTCGGTGTTGTGCCAAAGTCACGGGAACTGTTACGCACGCGAGGATGCAGTGGCTGGCGCCAGCGGCTGGGCTGGGGATGGGAAGGGTCGTCTCCAAGCGTCTTCAGATAACCGACCCTCCACCCAATGAGGCACGGTGGTAGCTCCATGCTGGCGTTGGGGCGCGGGGGTCTCTCTCTCTCTTTCACCTGAACGCCTGACTGTCACGTCGGTCTTCCCTTTGTGTCCCCAGCATGGCCACCAGCTCTAGCCAGGACGCCCCGCAGCCGCTGAACCTGTTGTCCACCCAGCAGACCACGCTTCTGCTGCTCCTCTCGGTGCTGGCCGCTGTGCACGTGGGGCAGTGGCTATTGCGACAGCGACGGAGACAGCCGTGGTCCTCGCCCCCTGGTCCCTTCCCGTGGCCGCTGATCGGAAATGCGGCGGCCCTGGGGCGGGCATCGCACCTGTCCTTTGCGCGCCTGGCGAGGCGCTACGGCGACGTCTTCCAGATCCGCCTGGGCACCTGTCCCGTGGTGGTGCTGAACGGCGAAAGCGCCATCCACCAGGCCCTGGTGCAGCAGGGCGCCGTCTTCGCCGACCGGCCACCCTTCGCTTCCTTCCGCGTGGTGTCCGGCGGCCGCAGCATGGCCTTTGGCCACTACTCGGAGCGCTGGAAGTCGCAGCGGCGCGCGGCCCACGGCACGCTGCGCGCCTTCTCCACGCGCCAGCCGCGCAGCCGCCGGCAGCTCGAGGGCCACGCGCTGGGCGAGGCGCGCGAGCTGGTGGCCGCGCTGGTGCGCCGCAGCGCGGGCGGAGCCTTCCTGGACCCCACGCAGCCGGTCCTGGTGGCGGTGGCCAACGTCATGAGCGCCGTGTGCTTCGGCTGCCGTTACCGGCACGACGACTCGGAGTTCCTGGAGCTGCTCAGCCACAACGAGGAGTTTGGGCGCACGGTGGGCGCGGGGAGCCTGGTGGACGTGCTGCCCTGGCTGCGGCTCTTCCCCAACCCCGTGCGCACCACCTTCCGCGAGTTCGAGCAGCTCAACCGTAACTTCTGCAACTTCGTCCTGGACAAGTTCCGGAGGCACCGCGAGAGCCTCCCGCCCGGGGCGGTCCCGCGCGACATGATGGACGCCCTCATCCTCTCGGCGGAGAAGAAGGCAGCCGCCGGGGGTTCGGGCGACGGTCGCGCAGGCCTGGACCTGGAGGATGTACCTGCCACGGTGACCGACATCTTCGGCGCCAGCCAGGACACCCTCTCCACCGCCCTGCTGTGGCTGCTCATTCTCTTCACCAGGTAAAGCCTCCCTTTCCCGCTGCGGAAAGGAGTGTGACTGACTGTAAGGTCACATGCAGAGTGCGGGGACTTGAGGTTTTCCTCCAAATCCCAGGCCCCGCAAAACTAAGCATCGCAAAGCGCTCAGGTCCTCTGAGCAGCTCTGTGTCGAATTTATGAAGACTCTCCGCCCCGCAAAACCACCTCCGCGGAGAGAAATCCGCCGAGAAGCGTCCTGAGAAGGCAGCTACAAGCCAGTGCTGGCTTCACAGAGGTGTCAGGGCCAAGACAACGGAAGCAGACACTTCATTGGCACACGAATATAGTCTAGAAAAAGAGTCCTGGGCATCTAGGGGGTGCCTGAGGGTTTCTTTCGCTGTTCTCTCTCCATTCATTCTCTGTTAGCTGGTACCCGTGGCCTACCTTGACTTCTCACTACCGATCATTCTCTCCCACTCAGATTAAACAGACCCCTGCGTCAGGTGGCTTAAGCAAATAAATTCTGCGTGAGAATTTATTCTCACAGATTAGCTATTGTTTAACTGAAATTCAGAATGAACTGGGTGTTGCAGTCAGGTCCGCATTGCTGGTAGAAATCACCCAACCAAGAGCAGCTTTTGGAGGATGGGGGCGGGGGAGAGAGGTTTATTTTGGCTTACAGATTCGAGGGGCAAGCTCCATGATGGCAGGGAAAACGATGGCATGAGCAGAGGGTGGACATCAGCCCCTGGCCAACATCGGGTGGAGGATAGCAACAGGAGAGTGTGCCAAACACTGGCAAGGGGACACTGGCTATAAACACCCATAAGCCCGCCCCCAACAATACACTGCCTTCAGGAGGCGTTAATTCCCAAATCTCCATCAGCTGGGAACCTAGCATTCAGAACACCCAAGTGTATGGGGGACGTCTGAATCAAACCACCACACTGGGGAACCTGTATTTTGTCTGTAAATCCTACTCCAGCAAATGTTTCCCTCAAGGCAAGTAACGATTCTCTGAGACCAGAAATGCTGATTGTGCGATTTGTTGGTGCCCTTGGGATGCTGAATGTGCAGGTGTCTCAGATTTACACATACTAGCTACTTTTTTCTCTTCTTTCCCTTCCTCCTTCCCTTTCTTCCTCTCTTTCTTCCTTTGTGCACAGGCGGGTGTGTGCAGTATGCGTAGTTTAGTGTATGCGCGTGCGCGTGCTCAATGTGCATGCTGTGAGCTTGCATGCAGAGGCCAGAGAACTCCAGGGCAGTTCTCTATTGCCGGAGACAGGCTCTCCCCCTCTACCAGAGACGCTGTGGTTTCTCTTTAAAAGTTGGAATCCACACAAATTGTATTTCCCTAGATGATGTAAGCTGTTGCCAAAAATTATGTTTCTGCACATTTAAATGTTTTTTCAGTATTAATATCAAGATCGTAGAAATCCGTTGGGATGTGGGGGAGAGCCTGGGACAGAATAAAGAAAAGTCAAGAGATCAGGAAAAAAGCCACCCCAACATCCTAAGATAAACCATTGTCTTTTGAAATACTTTTATTAAAAAAGTGTTAGAATAAAGTATATTTTTCATGTGCTCCAAGGAAATAAAACAACCTTGAGATAGCTTTTGATTAAATAACAATGTCAAAAACTTTTTCTTTCTTTAATTTTTTTAAAAAATATTTTATTTTTATTTATTTATTTGGCAGAGAAGGAGAGAGAGAGAGAGAGAGAGATGGAGAGAGAGAATGGGTGCACCAGGGCCTCCAGCCACTGCTAACAAATTCCAGATGTGTGCACCTCCTTGTGCATCTGGCTAACATGGGTCCTGGGTAATCAAACCTGGGTCCTTTGGCTTTGCAGGCAAATGCCTTAACCACTAAGCTATCCCTCAAGGTAGCCCTTTATCTTTGTTTTGAAAAGACACTAACTATATTAGCAGTTAGCAAATAGCAAGTCTTGTTTTGGGTATGTTTTAGTAAAATAGAGTTCTGCCTATTCATGTGTTGGGTCTGATTTCACACCACAAGGCAAAATTAAATGGCTCTTGCAGGCAAGATTTGGTCTATAAAAGCCTATTTACTTTATGGTCCTTTATGGCAAAAGTTCACACATTTCTGCAGAAGAAGTGATTTTTTTTCTCAATTTTTATTAACATTTTCCATGACTAAGAAGTGATTTTTAACATCACCCATAATTCTGTCACTTTCATGCTTACATGGATTTCAGTTACAATTGTTCACTGTTTTTCCTTCTGACCTATCTACTTGTTGCTGTGGAGCCCCTTCCAGTCTTTTAACATTGATTTGAGTAAGTTTTGATGGCTACATAACATCTTGCCATATTCATATGTATAATATAGTTTCATATATAATTGTATATAATCATTTCATTGATTTTGATGGCATTAAAATTTTTAGCTAGTGTTGTGGTTATATATAGGGAATCTGTTAACTTACTTTTCTGGAAATAAGTTTTTAGGAAAGAATTACTTGGTTTTACTGTGAGAGGCTAAGGGGTTGTTACTCCTGTAGAGCTTGACAATAGGAGTTTGTTTTCCAAAAAGGATTGTACCAGGTTATGCCAGCAGCCATTCATGACAGTTTGTACCACAGTCTGACAAACAAGGACCTGCTTTTAAGTTTAGGAAATATGGCTTTATCTACCAGGATGCCAACAATATTTCATAAAATAAGAACAGGACATGAGAGAAAGAGATCTTTTAGGGTCATATTTTAACTTTTGTGAGCTCTGGGTATTTTTGCCTTTGTAGACTTCAATATATTTTATGATTTCATTAGTTTTTAAAATAAAATTATAACTATAAATTTAAATTACATACTAAAACTTCTAGCTACAGTTCGTGTTTTTACACACGAAGATTTCTAAGGACCTGGCAACATTCTTCTGGGCTCCTATTGTGGGCCTTACACACTGTACTTAATGGTTTAGTTTTCTTAGCTATTATTTGTGTATTTTAGACTGTAAGTTTAAAAGTTATTTTTTTTACTTACAGTTCTCTTGAGTGGGGAGAGAGAAATTCAAAAAACAAAAACTTTAGCCAGTGCAGAAAATAAAATTTTTGAAGTTCATCTTGTAATTTTGAGAGAAATGAACAACCTGCTTCATATTTTCTTCCAGAAATAATTCTGTCATAGATCTAGATAGCTGTTTAAAGAAAAATGGAATTGAAATAAATTGTAATGTGCTGCTAAGTGAAAGGAGAACTAATTTTGTTCTCTTTTTTCCTGTCCTTTGCATTAAAATCCAGATATCCCGATGTGCAGGCTCGGGTGCAGGCGGAACTGGACCGGGTGGTGGGAAGGGACCGCCTGCCCTGCATGGGCGACCAACCCAATCTTCCGTACGTGATGGCTTTTCTCTACGAAACCATGAGGTTCTCCAGCTTCCTGCCTGTTACCATTCCTCATGCTACCACCGCCAACACCTTTGTCTTGGGCTACTACATCCCCAAGAACACGGTGGTTTTTGTTAATCAGTGGTCAGTGAATCATGACCCAGTGAAATGGTCTAACCCGGAGGACTTTGATCCAGCCCGCTTCCTGGACGAGGACGGCTCCATCAACAAGGATCTGGCCAGCAGCGTGATGATTTTCTCGGTGGGCAAACGCCGGTGCATCGGTGAGGAGCTGGCCAAGATGCTGCTGTTTCTCTTCATCTCCGTCCTGGCTCACCAGTGCAATTTCAAGGCCAACCAAAACGAGCCCTCGAAAATGAGTTTCAGTTACGGCCTAACCATTAAACCTAAGTCATTTAAAATCCATGTCTCCCTCCGAGAGTCCATGGATCTTCTTGACCGCGCTGTTCAAAAATTACAAGCTGAGGAAGCTTGCCAGTGAGAAACCAGAAGCAAACAGGATACCCTGCCTCTCAGTTCTCCAGTTCTCTTGAGTGGGGAGAGAGAAATTCAGTGTTTTTATAGGTTCTCTTTGGTGTTACTTCCGTAAGGGGAGTATAAGCCCAGTGGCCCAGAGGTGAGGCTAACTCCACACTGAAATGGTTCCTGTGTGTGGGTAGGGGGAGGAGACCCTACAAGAGTTTTTGAATCAGAGTTAAAGGGTTTAAGCACATACACACACACACACACACACACACACATACACACATATACACACACATATATACATACATACATATATATGATTATACATATGCACAACTATCTAATGAAGCAGCATTTCAGTAACTGTGCCTTCTTAGGTGGACCCAAGTCAGAGCTTCTATGTATAGAAATCTACTCCATAGAAATATGCACTTAGCAACTCCAGGATATATTGAAGATGCCATGACAAGTTAATCCAGTGTAAACTGTGATTGGGGGTAACAAGACAAAAGTAAAAAACCAGAAATTTCTACAAAAACTCCTGTTTAGTAAAATAGCTTTACTTGATTGTTTATCCCGGGGTAATTTTTCTTTTTGCTTATGAATGTAGCTCTCTATGATGAATCATAAAATAATTTCCTCAAAAAGAAGTTAATAGTTCAATTAGTGATCATAAATTCAGAGATTTATGAATTTAAAGGGTTTAACCTTTAAATCTATTGCACAACTGCAAAAAAAAAAGAGTTAAAATTGTGCCTCTTTTGGTTGTTTACATGCAGTATTTCAATTATAAGGGGGGAAAATGATTTTCCAATCCAGCAAAGTTTTGTTATGTAACTTTACTGTAGTGATCTCAGACATAAGTTTCATAAGCTTCTAGCCTGTGTCATCAGATAGTATTCTATACTTACATATGTTACAAATTAACAAGCAGTGCATTTTATCAGTATTAATCATTTTGGTCAGGAAGTGATTGAACAATCTTGTATAATATTGAGAATTAAAAGTATAACCTGGGCAGAAATGGTGGCACATACCTTTAATCCCAGCACTTGGGAGGCAGAGGTAGGAGTACCTTTGTGAGTTCAAAGCCAACCCAGGACTATAGAGTGAGTTCTAGGCCAGCCTGGGCTAGAATGAGACCCTATCTCAGGAAAAAGAAAAGAAAGCAAGAAAGAAATCAAAAGTATAACCTGTTCAATGAAATGTGGCATGATTCCATTAGATTATTCTGATTAAATCAACTACCTATTTTTGGCATCATAGAAACCACATTACAGCAAGGTCTTTTCTCAGTAAAAGTTTGGACAATGGACAAAGCTCAAGAATAGATCAGTAAGACGTGCTCTTATTTTGTAATTGTATTTCCTTGTAATGTAATTTTTGAAATTGATCCAAACAATATGCTAAAGTTCCGAACTCTTGTCATGCTCAAGTTTTAATTTAATATCTATCCTGATTGTTGGATTCTAACCAAATTTAATGAGAATTTGACCATTATCCTGTTTTTAAAATGCCATGAATTATTAGTTTATTCTTTTTACTAGGCAACTTGATGGGAAACTGTCATTATACCTAATTAGTTTCTTCTTTAAATGATTTTTAAACATTGAGTGTTTTTTTTTAAGTTAGATTCAAAAATAAGGACCATTTGTGATTGTGGAGGTAGTAAGATCAACTATCTTATTCAAGATTGTGTGAGCAATTACATTCATAACTAGGGGAGAATAAAACTTTGACAAAATATATGCATCTGGATCATGTACACAACTTGAAAGCCTTCTGAAAGTGATGGGAGAATGCAAAAGTATGAAGAAAAGTTTCATGTTTTCCTCTTCATTGTAATTAAACTCCCAGAAAAAGTTCAGCAATGTCCAGAGAGCTGTTTTATTAAGTTTTTTGTATTCTTTGTATTGAAATTCCAGAGGAAGGATTTTATGATGACTTGTGGGTGGTCAGAGGAAAGACAGAACAACTGAGAAGAAAAAAAGATGTTGAAGCATTTCCTAATCATCCCAAATTAGTTTACTGAAGAATGAAATTTGAAATATGAACAGTTAGGAAAAAGATGTTTGGTATAGCAGCCTTAAATTTAAAGTAGCCCTATTTTGTAGTTTAGAACTATATTAAAAAAAAATTTCATGTAATCTTTATTTAAAAATTTTATAATTGTAGCCCTTGAATGTGAAAAGCAGTTTGCATCAGTATTTTAAAGGCTTTAAAGTCAATTATAATTATTAGGCTTACCCAATAATTTTAAGGTTTTTAGACACTGGCTATTTCCAAACATTATATGATTCAGGGTCCCTGTGACCTACTTCCTGGGAGAGGCATAGTCGCAAAACATGTCATGTACCTATTTGGATCCCTCATGAAGTCAGCCAGGTCCACATGCACCATAATCTGTTTTTTATGAATGCAGCTACCATTTTATCTGATGTTTGCAGCAAAAGGGAAAGGGAGGTGGGTGCTTTGAGGCTACCTGGTTTAGTCAATATGTTTAGAACCTGGTAGTGAAATCAGAATAAAACAAAAAGGAACATAAATAATGAAATTTTGAGGCTACGGTAATCAGATTACTTAATCACAAAGCCTCATTTTATTTCTACAAGAATTAAGACTGTATTTTATGATCGCCATGAAAGCCAAAAAAATATATGCCAGTTCAAAATATTTTATTGCAGTAAAAGCATGTTTTTGAGTTAAATGTATAATTCATATGTCAGACAGCGGACTGTGTAATAAAATTGCCTCATTTTCCAAAACAAAAAGAGAAGATGCTTCAGGCATGTTTTGTGGATTAT
This sequence comes from Jaculus jaculus, assembly GCF_020740685.1. Taxonomy (NCBI): domain Eukaryota; kingdom Metazoa; phylum Chordata; class Mammalia; order Rodentia; family Dipodidae; genus Jaculus; species Jaculus jaculus. The sequence goes on from NC_059119.1 coordinate 54,095,053, forward strand.
CCAAAAGCTGTCATGTCCCAGAACTTAGCCTTTACCTGTGAAATATTACTACACCCTCATGTGTTCACACTAGATCTATATTAGATCAGATAGTTACACAGGCATACATGCTAATTAGTATTTTTTAGCTGTGACACGACTGTGTGATAAACGTATACTTTAGCAAGATGATTATAACCCAAGAAAAACTTCGTATTTAACATTTTACTATTTTTGTACTTTATTACCTATGCTTCTAGTATGTACATAACAGCTGCAATGCATAGTTGTCTTAGGGACACAGCATTAGTATGTAGCTTTTGCTTTCTGAATATGAATTTTTGAAAAAATTCCTATCTGTAATTATAACAGAACACCATTATTAAAATAATAAAAATCACTTTCATAATCTTACATTTCATTGTATGTACGTTGTAGTAAATACAGTCTAACCAGTCCATTTATTTCTTTTACTATAAAACCTTTGATTGAAACCCTGCATCAAATGACTCTTTTGTGGCTCCTAACTGTGGTTCTTCCATTTTCATGCCGTTGTGTGAAGTGTGTCTCCTGTAAACCTTCCTTATAACACACATTGCCCATTTGACATGAAAATATCTGCATTTGATCATTCCATATTTCAGTGGTTGCTCCGTTTAGCTTTTTCTCCAGTAGTATTTCAACGTCAAGTTCTCTACCAAATACCTATCTTTATGCTTTGAAATTTGCAAAGACCAACAAGGAGTTAAATGCTGATGGCCATCAGCCAAACAAAATAAGAATTAACTTGCAATTTTGAAAGATTGGATTGAGATCTTAAAATGCTGACCTAATATTTCTGCTTCATCTGAAAAAAATGCCGGACACATTTCCCCCTCAGCATCATGCTAATCCTTTCTTTGAGTGTGCCATTCACTCAGTTTTTTAAGGTACCTGCATCTTAACTAGTAAGTACAACTGATGCCCAACAAAGTGGAATGGGTGGGAGAACTGTGCGTTATACTGTCTGGAAATCTGACCTCTTCATTTGGTAAGTGCCATGCTGTTACGGGATCCATTGCTAGGCCTTCATCACGCTCCACTCACAAAAGGAAAGCCTGAGCAACATCACAGGCCTTTCTTTCTTTCAGACAACAGCGCTTGTTACTTGAAAATAGGCAAAGGAGCAATACAGTAAAAATAGCATTCAGCGTCATTGATTCTTTGGCTGGTCCATCATCCCAGCAGCCTGAAGGGACAGCATGGATTGACTGACTTTAGAGCCTGTCCACTTGTATGTGCTACAAACAGACCTTGGGAATAGCCATATAGAATCAAGGAAAACGAAGGAAATAGTGTCTTGGGGGAAAACCACTTTAAAAATCTAACTAGGGCTGGAGAGATGGCTTAGCGGTTAAGCGCTTGCCTGTGAAGCCTAAGGACCCCGGTTCGAGGCTCGGTTCCCCAGGTCCCACATTAGCCAGATGCACAAGGGGGCGCACGCGTCTGGAGTTCGTTTGAAGAGGCTGGAAGCCCTGGCGTGCCCATTCTCTCTCCCTCCCTCTATCTGTCTTTCTCTCTGTGTCTGTCACTCTCAAATAGAAAAAAAAAAAATTGAAATAAAAGAAAAATCTAACTAGATGGGCTAGAGAGGTGATTTAGCAGGTAAGGCACTTGCCTGCAAAACCTAATAACCTGGATTTGAGTCCCCAGTACCCATGTAAAGCCAGAGGCACAAAGTGCCACATGCATCTGGAGTTTATTGGCAGCAGCTAGAGGCCCTGGCACACCCATTGCCCCCCTTCTCTCTCCTTATAAATAAATAAAATATTTTTAAAAATCTAATTGGAAAAATATCCAATTGGGGTCAGGTTTTTGCAAAACTGTTAAGCAGGATTGAATTCTGCCTAATTCAGTAGAGTATGAAGTTGGATGCAAGTGGGAAATGAAATGTAGCATTGGACACCAGATACTGTGGTCACCGGAAGCATGCAAAGGTCATTTCTGTCACTTAAAAGCCAGTCCACTCTTCTGCACAAGTGTCACAGAAGTGAACTGGCCTCTAGCACTCCCTTATTTGCCTCAGTGACTCCCTGGCGCACGCCTTTAATCCCAGCACTTGGGAGGCAGAGGTAGGAGGACTGCCGTGAGTTCAAGGCCACCCTGAAACTCCATAGTGAATTCCAGGTCTGCCTGGGCTAGAGTGAGACACTACCTTGAAAAACCAAAAAAAAAAAAAAAAAGGAGGGGGGAAAGAAGAAAAATTAAAAATTCACATTCAGGGGCTAGAGAGATGGCATAGCCATTAATATACTTGCCTGCAAAGCCAAAGGACTCAGGTTCAACTCCCCAGAACCCACATAAGCACAAGGTGGTGCAGGCATCCGGAGCTCATTTGCAGTGGCTGGAGGACCTGGCACACCCATTCTCTCTCTTTCTCTCTCTGCCTCTTCTCTCTCTCTCTCTCTCAAATAAATAAATAAAGATAAAGAATACAATCAAAAGCAATTCTTTTTTAAACTGGAATTTTTAGATAAAAGTAATCTGTTTTGAATAGAATTGAGTGTTGTGCAGACAACAGCTTATGTGTCTGTCGCTCTTATTTGCTGAGCCACGGACAGGCTTTGGGCAAGAATGCTGTGGTCTGTATTAGTACTTTTCACCACGTGTCAAGTAAGGGGAAGAAGTAGGTCTGAGGTATGGTCAGCACTTGTGGGTTTTGGATCACTGTACTAAAATAAATACTTTAACACACGCTAGCCTAACCGCCTTGGAAGGGAGGCAGTAAGTACTATGCCAGTGTTAATCATGGAGAGCATCCACACTGGATTTTCCCTGAACTGACCTTATTGCCTTGGTGCCATAGCTTGTCTCTTCATAGCTGTCCACGCTTGGATATATAAAATAGTCTTGTCTAGTATTTAAGAGCTGTAATCCAAGCAATTTACTTCTCTTGTCAGAGAGCGGCTGACATTGGAAAGTGCCAGGAAGACTGTCAACACTGCCCTCTTCTGGAACAAAGTCCCCCAAGCTGTTTATGCAAGAAGACATTCATTGTCTTAGAGGTGATGGCTTAAACCTCTGGCCCAGAATCTGCCTGAAGCAGGGCTACTGAGCCAAATGCTGGTTCTGTTGCTTGGTACATGGTCTGATGCGAGAACTCTGTCCATCCCCTGGGGGTTTGATGTGATTCTGGACATGAGCAGCTACATGACCCACCTGAACCTTTTCTTTCTCAGAGACCCCTTGGGGCCACTGGCTAAAAGGAGAGAGCAAAAGTCAGCCAGCCTGCTTTTGCTAACAGAATGACTGAGGCTCTGGAACTGACTTTGGACTAGTCAAGATCCCTACTGGCAGAAAGAGTCAGCTGTTATGACATAAACAGAGCAGAATGTTACCGTAGGAACCTAACAGCCGCTGAGACACTTGAGGGTCAGGCCTGAGAATCACTGTGCAAGGCCGAAAATCAACCTCTTGTTGTTTTAAATTCCATTTTTATTCCTATTTCTCTCTCCCTTCTCTCTTCTCTCCTCTCTCTCCCTCCCTCCTGTATGTGTATAACTTTTTTATTGGATGAGTCAGGTATAGGCTTTGAGGAATTGGGAATCTAATCTAATCCTCTCTTCATCCTTCCCTTGCTCTCTCCCTCCCTCCTTCCCTCTGCTTAACATGAACTTTGTGTGTTCTAGGTAAAGGTGTATTATTACTTTGTGTACTTAGCTCACCCTGTAGCTTCATGTGTTTTTGTTTCCCCCTGATATTTTCAACAGCTGCCTAGTATTTCAGAGTATTCACCCACTACATCTCTCTATCTACATTCTAGGAAATGGGTACCTACAGGACATTGAATCTTACAAGATCGCAAGTGATGTTGTAAGGAGCAGCCTCCTTATCTGCACTTCCTCATGAACCTGTGTAGGATGTGCTGGGCGCATCATGCCCGTGATTGCACCTACTTAGTCAGCAAGTAAGACGACACATAACTGAAGGATGGCAAGTGTGTTCTCCAGAATGCCGCACCCAGGCACACTCCCTCTAGGTATGCATGGGAGTTTTCCTGTACCCAGTTCCCCATCAACATATGATATGGCCTCTATGTCTTCCATGAAATGCATCCTCTTTGGAGAGGCAATTAAAAATACTTTAAAATTGTTTTATTTATTTGTTTATTTATTTATTTTCAAGGTCGGGTCTAGCTCTAGCCCAGGCTGACCTGGAAATCACTATGGAGTCTCAGGGTGGCCTCAAACTCGCCACAATCCTCCTACCTCTGCCTCCTGAGTGCTGGGATTAAAGGTGTGTGCCACCATGCCAGGCTTATTTATATATTTATTTATTTGAGAAGTAGATGGAAAGAAAGAGGCAGACTGAGTAAGATAGAAAGAATGGGCATGCCAGGGCTTCTAGCCACTGCAAGTGAACTCCAGATGCATGCACCACCTTGTGCATTTGGCTTTATGTGGGTACTGGGGGATCAAACCTGGGTCTTTAGGCTTTGCAGGTAAGTGCACTAACTATGGAGCCATCTCTCCAGCCCCAACTTTACTTTTTGGGCCAGGAAGAAAAAAGACATCTGTGGTCATTTTTTTTTTTTAGTATCTTTCATGGCTGAATTTGTTTACATCTCCTTTATTGGTGACTTGCTGTATTGTTTCAGTACACACAGTCATTTCTCTTGCCCAGGCCTTGGGATAAGGAGAATCAGGTTACACCCAACCATGAGAGGCTTTGGTGAAACACCTCATGCTCTGGACACACAGGGCAGGACATCTTTGCTCCCTCACAGATGTCCTCTCAGATCTCATTTCACCTTTATTCTGGTTGCGTCTGGTTTCAGGGACACCTCGGTCCTCCTAGCTCCCTCCCGGCCACCATGGTTGTTTTCATTTAAGGCTCCGCTCCTGCTTGGATTTCTGTGGGCCCACAGTCAAATCCAGCTGGCAAGCTACAGCGTGAGAGCCTGGCTTTGACAATGCACTGGGAGAATAAAGTTGATTTTTCGCTGTGTGCCCTTTTCAATCGTGTCCACTTTGGAACTCAGACCGCACCTTCATGAGACCTACCCTGATCACCCTGGTGAACTTTATACCTCTCTCTTCAAGGGTTCTTAGCATCCCCTTCCTTGCCCCACCCCAACATTTCTCTCCTATTTATATGACATAAAATTAGCCATAATTTTGCTTTTGATTTATTGTTTGTCTCCAGTCCCAGCCCACTCTCCTAAAAACGAGCCTATCAAATCATCCTGCTGGGTTTTCTACAATATCCAAACATTGGTTTACATTATATTTTTATTTCTTGGTGCACCAGGGCCTCCACCCACTGTAATCAAACTCCAGATGCGTGTGCCACCTTCTTTGCATGTGCGACCTTGCACACTTGCATTACCTTGTGCACCTGGCTTGCCTGGGGTCTGGAGAATTGAACATGGGTCCTTGGGCTTTGCAGGCAAGCACATTAACCTCTAGGCCATCTCTCCAGCCCCACATTTTATTTTTAAAATCCACTTACTTGCCAACAGAGTCTTGGTTAGAATTATGAATTTTTTGGGACTCTTCAAAAATGTCTGAGATCTAAAAAAGAATTTGCCATGGGCTAATTACATGACATGGTTTTGTAAGAATACGAGAAAAAAAATTAGAGCTGTATGTGGGCATATATGGAGGGGAATATGTGGTTGAGAGAAGTATTTTGATGGACTGTGCTTAGCTGTGCATGTATTCTGGTGAGAACAGCCCAACAGAGAGAAAAGAAAGATGACTGTAGCAGCATCTCTGAGCAGAGAGAGAACAGGTGCCAGTTACACTGGGTTACAGGTCCAAGTGGCAAGGAGCTCATGTTACGTGGCTTTTGGAGCTTTCTTCAAATCTTGAGTTAAATCTTGTCTTTTTCAGGTTGTAGAAATGTGTGCATCTGTGGTTCAAGTTTAACGTCTTTAAGTGGTTACTTACTCCTGGATACAATGGAGGTTATAAAGTCTCCAATTCCTTGACCACTGTGACTAGTTAATAAACAGAGCACAGTACTTGCAATAGAGTAAGCATGCAGCAATTATTGGCTACAATAGTAAAAATAATAATGATAATAAATAACATAATTTGGTTATGTTAGGCCTAGAGGCTGGGGAAACAAGATGAAAAGATGCATAAACCCTGATCTGTCACTGAAGATTTGAAAAAATGAAAACTGTACTACAGAGAAGAATTAAATCCTCATTTCTATAGCCTTCAAGTTTCACCCCCGCTAGAAATTTGCAGACGCACGGGAAGCCTGGAATATAATCCTTAAGGACTGAGGACTACGGCATCCATTTGACCTTCCTCTTTCCCCATCACAACATGCTGGCCTTGAACTCAAGGCTATTGTCCTGGCATAAACTCTCAAGTACTGAGTTTAGAGGCCTGAATCAGCATGACAAGTCCTTGGTTCAGCTCTTGAAGAACGCTTATTAATTTTCTTCTGGGTGTTTAAGTAGCTTTCTGGTAGGATATAGCGTCCTTTGGGCCCATGCATTTATTATAAGAGTACAAAATTATATATTAGGTATGCATCTAACAATGAACATGCCTTGTATGTGCAAGACACCAAAGTCCAAGGAGAGAAATCGCAATCTAAATAAATGAAGAGCTAGCTATCCCATGTTCATGGACTGACAGATTCAGTAAGAGCACGGTTACGATTTGAGTCATAAATGTTCCCTATCAGTTCATATGTTTAAACACTTGGTCCCCTAGCTAGTGGCACTAGCCTTGGTTGCTTATGGAACCTTTAAGAGGTTCCTGGCTATGTAGGAGCAGGCCTTAGGTTATATACCTCAGCTCAGTTTCTGACTGGAGCTCTCTGATTGCTGATCCCCTGTGTTGTGAGAAAGCTACTTCACACTCCCACTGCCGTGTCCTCCCCACTGTGATGAATGGCATCCTCTGGAACAATCAACCAAAATAAACCCTTCCTACTAAGTTGATTCTTGTCAAATATTTCAGTCGCTGTGATGAAAAAAGTGACTGTTACAAGCAATAATCTCATTCATGAAGATATAGTCCTCATGACTTGATCACTCCTCAAATCCCTCATCTTTGAAGATGATTACATTGGGAATTAGGTTCCAACGTAGGACTTTTTGGAGGACACCAACATTCAGAGCATAGCAAAGACCAGCTATGAAGATATAAAATTATAACTACAACATGATGTTGATAAAAATAATAGTTATAGATCAATGGAAGAGACCAGAGTATCTTAAAGTAAGTCTCTACAAATGATTTTTGTTGTTGTTTTTGAGATAAGAGCCTTGCTACATAGTCCAGACTGGCCTTGCCTTTGGGATTCACCTATCTGCTTCACAATTGCTGGGATTATAGGTACATGCCACCATACCTGGCTGTTTGCTGATCTTTGTTCTTTTTATTTTTAGAGAGAGGGAGAAGTGTTATACCAGGGGCTCAGCTGCAATGAAACTTCAGGTGCTTCTGCCACCTAGTGGGCATGTGTGACTTTGTGCTTGCCTCAACCTTTGTAAGTCTGGCTTACGTGTGAGAACTGGAGACCCGAACATAGGTCCTTAGGCTTCACAGGCAAGCACCTTAACCACTAGCCATCTCGCCAGCCCTGATTACTGATGTTTTTTGTTTGTTTGTTTTGTGGTAAGGTCTTGCTCTAGCCCAGGTTGACCTGGAATTCACTTGGTAGTCTCAGGGTGGCCTTGAACTTACACTCACGGTGATCCTCCTATCTCTGCCTCACCATGCTTGGCTGTTGTTTACTGATCTTGAATGAAAGAATACATACAATTCCGAGGCCATCGTGCTAACCATCACACAATGGAACCATTAAACACGATTCAAAGAAGAATTAGTTTTTGTAACAATGGGGGTTGGACCAATTGGATGTGTATATGCAAAAAATAAATGTAAAGACAGATTTTATTATACTTCTCACAAACATTAACTCAAAATGAGTTGTGGAGCTATATGTAAAACATAAAAGTATAAACTCCTAGAAGAAAAAAAATCAGGAAGGAGGAACTATCGGGAAGTAGCGGAGGGCCCACAGCAGAATAGTGCACCTCATTCTCATTGAATTCTTACAGCAAGGTCTGACCCTTGATCTCCTTGTGCAGACAGCAAAACTCCCGAGGCTTTTCCTGCCAGTCCAGAACCCTTTCCTTCTGGTCTTCCTGACCTGCAGCCTGTTCTGCACTTGTTTCAGGGAATTCTGTCTCAGCTTGGATAATTTCCTTGCAAGAGAGTGAGAAGGAACCTCTCTCTTCTGGCCTCAAACTTAATTCTGCGTAACTGAAGGCAAGACCTTCTAAGTAAAGATGGAAGTGAAAAAGCAGAAAAACAACAAAATCCAGGTGAGTGTCAATGTTCTCTAACGAATCACGTAGAAGTGCTCGTGTCTTCCCAGAGGAGCAGGGGCATAGACAGTAAGCAGGACCCGTGGCTTATGTAAAAGAACACTTAGGAATTTTGCGGGGAGCTGTAATAAAATGGTGTTCTTTGGGGAGGAGTTATGAAAAATTTTATCTGAAGATCAGCTTTTATCTATGACCAATCTATACTCAGGTCTGAGTTTGAATAATATTTTATCCTGACTTACTAGTTATGTGGTCTTGGACAATTTCTGTGAACTTTGAGAGTCATCATTTTCTTTGTAAAATAAAGTAATTTTCAAGTGATTAAAATCTTAAAGGAGGAGCTGGAGAAGATGACTTGGTGGTTAAGGTGCTTGCCTGAAAAGCCAAAGAACCTTGGTTTGATTCCCCAGGACCCATGTAAGCCAGATGCACAAGGGGGCACATGCATCTGGAGTTCGCTTGCAGTGGCTGGACACCCTGGTGTGCCCATCCACTCTCTCTCTCATCCTCTCTCTCCCTAATAAATAAAAATATAAATATATGACATATATTTTTTAAAGCCTTAAAGGAAAATCCTAAAATAAGGGTTGTTTTTGCAGGACAATACTATGTATTAAATGATATCTACAGAGTACTTAATACTATTTTTTAAATGGTACTTAAGAATATTATCTCTGGGCTGGAGAGATGGCTTAGTGGTACTTGCCTGCAAAGCCAATGAACCCATGTTTGATTCTCTAGGACCCATGTAAGCCAGATGCATAAGGTGGCTCATGCATGGAGTTTGTTTGCAGCAGCTGAAGGCCCTGGCGTGCCCATTTTCTCTCTCTCTCTCTTTCTCTCTGCCTCTTTTCCTCTCTCAAATAAATAAAATAAATTAACTTTAAAAAATGTTATTTCTGCCTGGCATGGTGGCACACTTCTTTAATCCCAGCACTTGGGAGGCAGAGGTAGGAGGATTACTGTGAGTTTGAGGCCAGCCTGGAAGTACATAGTGAATTCCAAGTCAGCCTGGGCTAGAACGAAACTCTGCCTCAAAAACTAAAAAAAAAAAAAAAAAAAAAAATGTTATTTCATTGTCACTTGACAAAGTCAGATCTGGACATAAGGAAGGAGTTTATGCCACACTTGGCTTTGTGGAGTGGGAAAACATCAAATTGGGATACCATGTCGTGGCACTTCTAGCGACATAAGGGACAGACCTTCTCAGGGCAGTGCTGACCTGGGAGATGCTCTCATGGTTCACAAGTGTAGCCTCCAGAATATGATCTGGCAAGAGCAAACACCCATCCACAGCACATTTATCAGTGCCAAGCCTGGGGTTTTGTGAGAAGTGCTTGTTGTAATCAACCGGCTTTTCATTCTCGTTCCAAAAGGCTTCTCCTTTACTTGATGCCTACAACGTGGCAGGTTTTATTCTAGCGGCCCTGCATGCGAAGATCAGAGATGTAGGTTTCTCTTTGCTATGGAATATCAGACCAAGTTGACCACAGAACCCAGCCATCACAACAACAGAACGTGCCATCATTTCCAAATACTGAGGTTCAGCCAGCTCTTAAAGTTGGGATGTAGACAATAGTAACCAGCCATGAACCATATAGGAGACATTTAGAATTTCCCAGAAAAAGATCCTCTTCAATGTGGGGTGCCAGTTTTTTTCCTTGGACCTTTACCCCTGTGCACCGAGGTAACTGAACCAGAAGCATACATACTAGATTATTGGGAATGCCCCAAAACACCCCAAGGGAAGGAGAGTAAAATTGTTGTGCAAGGAAAGTCACCATTAGTGGTGTCTTCTCTGGACTCTATCCCCTTGTACCCCGGGGACTCCAGTCCCACATTCTCCAAGGGCTCCTATGTCCAAGGCAAAAGGCTGCCAATGGAAAGTCCCTATTACTGACCCTGGGATTGAGATTTCTGTAGGCTAACATGAAGCCTGCAAGTTCCTTTCTGTGTTCTAGATAGGGAAGGGCCAGACGAAAGGGAAGGAAGAAATTAGTTGAGTGAGGGACATCTGGTCTTGAGAAAAGGAAGGCAGCTGGTAAGGTCATCAGGGTCAGGCCTAACAGCAAAGAGAACAAATGCTAGGTTCTGCAGGTATTGGCAGGGTTCTGTAACCCTGGAGAGAGTATTGAACTTTTTTTTTAATTTTAATTTTATTTATTTATTTATTTGAGAGCCAGAGGTGTTTGGGTGTATTAGAGATAGACAGATAGATTAGATAAAATGTTTTCATCTACCCTAGGCAGGTCTAGTGAAGCAGCTACAACTAGAATCCCCAGTCCTCCAAACAAGGATCATTCTTCCTCCTAAATCTGTTGGAGGTAGGAGTGGTGTGTTAGCTGATGCAGCCTGGCCCTAGCCTCTCCAGATCATGCCTTTCACAAGTAATGTGTCCTGGCTGAAGGAAGCTCCTTCTGGCAGAAGCAGGGTGAGAGCTGACCTTTCTGTGGGCTGATCAGGCAAAGGGTGGGAGGCATCCAGACCTCTAAAGACCCAATGCCTTGCTTCACCACAGCAATGACTTACATTCTGAGAAACAAAGCAACGCTAGTGCTTATTCTTTATGATCATTAAAAGGGAAAAGATAGCTGCAGGCATAAACATCCCAACTAATAATTATTTTTATGTGGGTTTCTGCAAATGTTTACAGAACCAACATGTGTTCTTTTTAAATTAACAGATGCAGTGCAAAACTTAAAACAGTATGCTGACATATTCCATACAGATAACTCAAAGGCCAGCTGAGGTCTGTTTTACATGGTCAATAAGAGCAGGAGGTTGCGGGGGGAGTCTCATGAAGTTCTGCAGATAAGTATGCGTTCCTATGAAATGACTGCTCTGAAATCTTGAGAAAACTTGACCTTGAATTCTCTTTTTTCCTAACATACAAATGAAGGGTGGATGATGGCTTAGTGGTTAAGGAACTTGCATGTAGAGCCTAAGGGCCCAGGTTCAAGTCTCCAGGACCCACACATAAGCCAGATGCACAAGGTGGCAAATGTACTTGGAGTTCTTATTCAGTGGCTGGAGACCCTGGCATACCCATTCATTCTCCCTCTCCCTCCTTCTTCCTCTCTCTTTCTGCACCTCCTCTTTTTCAAGTAAGTAAATACGATAGTTAAGGTGTTGTCAATTTGATCTGTTTAGTAATCCACAGAAATCCCTTTCAGGTGGGTCTCCCAGGTGGCCTCCAGGAAGGATTCACTGAAGGAGGAAGTCCGTCCGCCAGAGTGCGCCCTTCCCCCAGCATGGGCAGCCCTGCTCAGAGGGGGACTTGAAATGAGGAGGCTCAGGGTAAAGAGAGCCCCTTCCCTCTACCCACTGGGCTGCTGGAACTGAAGACCCGTGTGGATTGAAACCCCACAGCTCCTCAGGAAGCTTCCAGGCCTTCCGACGCCATCTGCAGCGCTGGGTATGGACTGTGGAGGCCTCTGGCCACGTGGACTGCGCAGCCGCCGGTTCCTGGATTCTCAGGCCTGCAACTGCTTTTGGACTACAGTAAGGTAATCCAATAAATTCCCTTCTTAAAATAATTCATTCTAGCAGTTCTGTTTCTTAGAGAACCCTGACTAATACCGTATGAAATAAAATAAGATAAAAAAGACAAGTTCAATTTTAGAAGTATTTATTGAGCACAGGATCAAGATGAGTTTGGTGTCTGTTTATGTGATGAATATGTGGAGTAGAGATAATTATTCAAAGAACCATGAGCGTGAATAACAAACTAAGAAGCATGGACTGTGATGTGAGAAGTCAGAGAACTTAATGTTTCAGTGTTACCAGCTCAATCTCCCTACACATAAGATTTCAAAAGGTCTGGTTTAATGACCTTACCCAGAGATGGGAGTAAAAGGAGAACTTCTGCCAAGTTGTTCATGTAATGACTAATTTAAATCCAGAATAGAAGTAAAATTTTCTAGCAACCAACAAGAACACATTTTTAAAAATTTGTTTTTATTTTTGTTTATTTATTTGAGAGCGACAGACAGAAAGAGGCAGAGAGAGAGAGAGAGAGAGAAAATGGGCACGCCAGGGCCAAGAGCCACTGCAAACGAACTCCAGACGCGTGCACCCACTTGTGCATCTGGCTAACGTGGGTCCTGGGGAAACGAGCCTCAAACCGGGGCCCTTAGGCTTCACAGGCAAGTGCTTAACCGCCAAGCCACCTCTCCAGCCCAAGAACACTTTTGACTGTAGAATTAGCAGATATGGGGGGGGGGGGCACTGAGCTAGTAGTGAGCACAGCTGAGTCAAGGAGGAAGATATTCAACAGGCAATGAAAGCCTGCTCAACATCACTAACCAGAAAAGTGTGAGCGACCGGCATGGTGAGATACCACCCCTAGGGGTGCACCCACTGGAATGGCCAAACCACTACGGTGGACAGTGCCAAGCAGTGGCAAGGATGGAGAGAAACTGGAATGTGCACATGTCTGACTGAAATGCACAATAGCACAACTACTTGAAAACAGTGTGGTAGCTTCCTATAAAGTTAATGTATACTCACTGCATGACAGGGCAGTGTCACGTCTGGGATTTTATTCCCTCTGCTCACCCTCTCAGTAAAAACCCACCGGCAGAAAGCCTTGCACATAAGTGCTCAAGCTGGTGATTCATAATAGCCACAAACTATGAACAACTCATCAGAAGTGAAACATTTGACAGTTTGACATTCTCAAGTCAGAAGTTGCCCAACATGGGATGAACTCTTTATAGACCCGATATCCTAGATGAACTCAAAAATTTGCTCAGCAAAAGAGCCAGACTTAAAGAGAGCACATGTGTAATTCCATTTCTATTGTTCTCTAGAAAACAATTAACTTAATAGTGACAGGAGGCAGGTCGGTGTCTGCCTCAGGATGGGGTGCAGGCAGGTGGGAGCCTGAATGTAAAGAGACACAAGGCAAGTTTCTGGGATGATGCATATATTCTGTATCTTAATTGTGTTATAAGTTATATTGTGTATAAATTTGTCAGAATTCATCAAACTGTACCATTGAAACATGAGCATTTTGATGTTCATAATTTATAACTGAGTAAATGTAATGTACAAAGAGACAGCCTTTTTAATAAGTGGAATATATGGAAAATCTACCAGAAATAGTAGGTGAACTTAAAGGGATCACAGAATACAAGATAATTCCATTTCTGCATGCAATGAAACTCAGAAACAAAACACTGTAACTTGTAGTATCACAATGGGAAATATTTGGGTTAAGTTGGACAAAATATGCAAAAGACTTGTATGCTGAAAACTGTAGAACATGGCTGAAAGGAAGTAAAGACTTAAATAAGCATAGACATATATTATACTGAGGGACTGAAAGACTCAATGCCTGTAAGATGGCAGTTTTCTTCGGAGGTAAACAAATCTTATAAAAATATCTGTCATTTTTGATAGAAATTTTAAAAACTGATTCTGAAATTCATATAGAAATGCGAAAGACCTAGAAGAGAAAAGACAGTTAACAAAAAATAAGTTGGCTGGGCGTGGTAGGGCACGCCTTTAATCCCAGCACTCGGGAGGCAGAGGTGGGAGGATCGCTGTGAGTTCGAGGCCACCCTGAGACTACATAGTGAATTCCAGGTCAGCGTGAGCTAGAGTGAAACGTTATTAATATTGCTTGATTTCAATGCTGTGAAGCTGCAATAATCAACACATTGTGGTATTGACATTACGAATAAAATAGATCTATGCAAGTCCAGAAATGTTCTTCACTGGTTTGTGTCCAGGATATAAAAGCAATCCAGTGACGAAACAGCTTTCTCAACAAGTGGTGGTGCCAGGAGAGCTTGGTGTGCAGATATCAGAGAAATTTCAGGCTTTAAGCTCTAGGTGTAGACAAACATCTTAATTTAAGTAATAGGGAAAATCTGAGTACACACATCAGACAAGAGGTATGAATTGCAGACAAACACACAAAGACAGGCTCTCCATCCTTTTCCTTTAGGGAAAAACACATTAAGACCTCAACCAGGTATCACAATATACCTGGTCCAGTGACTAAAAGCAGTAATTATGCCAAATGTGGCTAAGAGGCCACCCAAGGAGGACTTTTCTATGCTGTTGGTCAAAAGGTAAAATGGTGAAGCTGCTTTGGCAAAATTTTGCAGTTATTAAAATGATATGGATGTTTATCAACCATGCTTTCTACTTCCAGTTTATTCAACAGAAATGAGAGTATATATCAATTCAAAGATTTTATTTGCTTACAGATTTATTTATAATTACTCCAAACTGGAAACGGCCCAAATGTCCATCAACAAGTTAATTGAGAAACAAATTGGTGTATGTACATAATAAAATACAACTCAGATGTAAAACGTGAATATGGATACGTCTCAAACAATCACAATTTAATAGGCCAGACAGAAAGGGGTGCATGATGTGTGCTTAGGTTTACATGAAATCGCAGAAAATGCAGCCTATAGTGAAAGAAAGCATGCCACCAGTAACTGCAGGGATGGAGGCAGGGGAGTAAGGGGCATGAGTAAACCGAGATTTTTGGAAATGTTTTTTGATCATGGTGGTTTCCCAGGTATACACATCAAATATGTGCAATCACACCTCAGTGGACCAGTTTTAGAAACTCGACTGTAATGCTTTAGCTTCAGGCACCAGAAACAAAATATAGGTTGGGGAGCCCCAAAATCAGAGAACTTCAAGATATACTAACTTTGGGGCTGGGAGACGGCCCACGATTCACATGGTTACTTGCAAAGTCTGCTGAGCCGAGTTCGGTTTCCCAGTGCCCACGTAAAACTGGACACAAAAGTTGTGCATGCATTTGACACTTTGCAGTAGCAAGAGATCCTGGTGTGTGTGCACATGCTTTCGTGTGTGTGTGTGTGTGTGTGCGTGTGTGTGTGTGTATACAAATGACATTTTAAAGATACTAAGTTTATTTGCATCTAAATTATGTCTAGGCTGTAAAATACGTAGTGCGTCGCTCTCTCTCTGAACCAAATAGGTCAAGTCATGAAACCCAGGCTTCACCATTCTCTCCTACTGCTTTTCTCTAATCTTGGCAGGGTGTGTGCATATTTGTACGTGTGAAGGTGAGCATGTGAGAGAGACGTGCTGTATGAGAAGGCACATGCATTAGATGCTCTCTGGTTGCTGGGACCAAATACCTGACAAGTAGCAGCTTAAGGAAGGAGAGGTTTGTTTCAACTCCTAGCTCAAAGGTGCAGTTCATCATGGTGACAGGAACTTGAACCAGCAGGTCATACCACATTCCAAATCAGGAAGCCTGCACTCTCCTTTTTATACAGTCCCGGACCCACAGCCCATGAAATGATGCCACCCACAGTGATGGTGGGTCTTCCTACTTCAATTAACCTAATCTAAAAAAAAAAAAAAAAATCCTTGGGCTGGAGAGATGGCTTAGCCATTAAGCACTTGCCTGTGAAGCCTAAGGACCCCGGTTCGAGGCTCGATTCCCCAGGACCCATGTTAGCTGGATGAACAAGGGGGCGCACGCGTTTGGAATTTGTCTGCAGTGGCTGGAAGCCCTGGCGCACCCATTCTCTCTCCCTCTGCCTCTTTCTCTGTCTGTCGCTCTCAAATAAATACGTAAAAATAAACCAAAAAAATTTTAAAAAAATCCTTAACACATATGCCAAGAGGTTTGTTTCTACACTGATTCTAAATTTTCGAGCTGACAAGTAGAGCTTAGCCATCTCCATGTACAAGATTGTCAGAAATGGACGATGTGAAATGAGGAAATACATCTAGAAAATGCTAGAGATCCGAAAACCCAATGTAACTATTCCCTATCTTTTCTTTTTACCTTCCCCCCTCTCTCTTTTTTTTTTTTTTTATTTCTTCAGGATACCTCTCTACTTTTTCAAACCTTTTCCTCTTTTCACTTTCCTACACTGCTCTTCTGCTTTTTAGGGGTTCAAGGTAGGGTCTCACTCTAGCCCAGGCTCCCGGAGAACTCACTCTCTAACCCCAGGCTGGCCTCAAACTCACGCTCCTCCCACCTCTGCCTCCCAAGTGCTAGGACTAAAGGTGTCGCCCCCACGCTACGTTTTGTCTTTTATCCCTGCTGCCTCCATCTCCCCCACTTGCCACTGGTATTGCACAGTGGCCCAGACCACAGCATGGACTCTGGAGCCATCTCCCAGTTCTCAGTCTTTTTTTACGCTGGGCTAAGAATACCATTTAACACCTCAGCTTTTAGCTTCCCGATCTGCACATGAGGTCAAGTCAAATGTTCCTTCTCCAGAGTTCCTGTGAGTGTGTGAGGATGAAGTGACGTGATAGAGGGAGAATACTTAATCACTATTCTATGCCCCACTCTATGCCAGACGTATTAACTCCAATCAACAGAATGTAAAAGTCTAGGCTCAAGGCGAATCTCAGAAGACAGGAGGTGCCAAGGCCTGGAGCCAGGTTCAGGCTTGACCAGTACAAATCTTTGCCCCCAATCATGTTCCTCACACACCAGAGCTTACACTATTTAAAGGCAAAATGAGAAATTTGGTGAAGATTGTATTTATGGTCCCTTTCAGCTTATACCATTGCTCTTCATAAATCAAAAGTATGAAAATATCAAATAAAAAAACATTTTTACAACTTTTGGACACTGACAAGTGACATGGTTGTTCAAATTACAATGAAAGCCATTTTTTTTTTAATGTAGTAAGAAGGCAAGCTAACAATGCAATAATAAGGTCTATCATAATTGTTAAAACTGTAGTGTAACACTCGGTTACTTCTTTAATTTTCTTTTGAGAATTTGTAACATACAGTTTGGATTTTTATCTTTTGAAGACATTCAAAGTTCTGGATCTGAACTCCCGTTTTCCGGGGTTGTCCGTGAAATCTCCCAAGAGGTCAGCAGCTCGAGTACTTTGTCAGTGAGTGGAAGGTGTCCTGTTAGCCTGGCCTTAGTGGTCCGCCAGGAGCAGTTCACATCTTAGGAACACTCTCCTTTGCTGTATCCAAAGTCAGGCCTCCTGAGTGGTGAGTGAAGCAACCACAGACAATTAGAGTCCACACAGCTCACTTTATGTGAAATCCCCTGGGTGGGGTGTAATATTTTACATATAATGCTATCATATAAGACAATTACTCAACTTTTTACAAGACAGGAAAGTTTAATGTGGAAGCTCCTTAGTTGCCTTGATACACATACTTCTTGGATTATGTGATTTGGTGAGTACTGCAGATGTAACCTACTCTGGAACTGAGCAGTGCTAATTTGAGGAGGCATGTCCAGGATGGGATGAGGGGGGAACTCCCTATGTTAACATTCTATTAGAGAACTGCACCAAGGGTCAGAAATTTCCAATACCCTAATAACTGAAGTATTCCATCCCTCTTTATTAGGTTAAGTGTGTATCTACAGTTATACTTATTATGCAATCAGTGGACACCAACTAGTCCCCTGAAAGCATACTGACTACAAGAATCAGCCACGGTGGCGCACGCCTTTAATCCCAGCACTCGGGAGGCAGAGGTAGGAGGATCACCGTGAGTTCAAGGCCACCCTGAGACTACAGAGTTAATTCCAGGTCAGCCTGGACCAGAGTGAGACCCTACCTCAAAAAACCACAAAAAAGAATCAAATAGATTTTTTAAAATATTTTATATATTTATTTGAGAAAGAGAGAATGAATATGGGTGTGCCAGGTCCTTCAGCTGCTGAAAATGAATTCCAGACACATGCTCCCCTTTGTGCATCTGGCTTACATGGGTCCTGGGGAATAGAACTTGGGTCCTTTGGCTTTGCAGGCAAGTGCCTTAACCACTAAGCCATCTTTCCAGTCCCCAAACAGAAATTTTGTTAGAAAAAATGAACAATTATGGGGTTATAGAGATGGCTCAGCAGTTAAAGGCACTTGCTTGCAAAACCCGATGGCCTAGGGTTCGATTCCCCAGTACCTATGTAAAGCCAGATGCACAAAGTGGCACATGCATCTGGAGTTTGTTTGCAGTGTCAAGAGATCCTGGTATGTCCATTTCCTCCTTCTTTCTCTGCTTGTCATTAAATAAAAATTTAAAAGTAAATAAATGAATATTGACTATGATGTGAGTCCTACATCTTTCTGTCAGGACTATTGTATATTTCTCATAGTTCCCAGCAAAAGTCATTGTTGTTTTTCTGCTAGGTTGAGCTGCTTCCATAAAGTCTACAGTGTGATTGATTATGTTGTTTACTAGCTAGAAGAATCTGCTTCAACTTGTATATTCTTACTCAGCTGTTTAAAGCCATCCAGAGGTATCCACAGCACTGTGGACTCTGACAAATTTATGACGGGGCTCATAGAACGCTACCCCATCTGGCCAGCAGACCCGTTGTAGAAGAAAGTGGGGAAGCGTTGGAATGGTTCAGTGCCTCTATTGGCAACTATAAAAGATGAGAGGGGAGAAACGGTTTCATTTGATTAACCAGTATCTCCAAGTCAGGGTTTGAAAAGTTTGAGTTTATGTGTATGTGTATACGGTATATGTATTGGTGCTAGCAAGCAGGAAATTCAAGTTTTACTCTAATTTCCTGGATGATCAAAGAATTCCAGGGAATATTTATAGATCACTTCTAGCTAGGGTAAAAAATTTAAATTGTGTTTATTATTAAAAATTGGGAAATACAGTAAATAAAATACAGACTTACAGAAACAAACTATAATTACGTAAGTGTACTCCTATAGGTATTTTTCTGGTGTATTTTCAGAGTTAAAACTATATGTATATACTATTTTGTCTTATGCTTAAGACAGTCTGTGCATTTCTCTCTACTATTTTAAATTTTTTTTGAGATAGGGTCTTACTTTGTAGCCCAGGCTGTCCTGGAACTCATGATTTTCCTAACTCTTCCTCCTGAGAGGATCACAAGAATGTGCCACCAGGCCCAGCATGTAATTTTTTTAATGTCAAAATTATGTTCTATTATAATCACTAATATGATTAACTGTTCTTCTGTTGTGTACACAGTCTTATATTGCTGAAAATACACATAAACCACTTGTGCTTTTCTCTTTTGTGAAATTCCTCTGAAAGGGAATTGCAAGATTAGAAGTTAATATATTCCTAAGGTCCTAGATAGAAGGATTGTAACAAAATACCCACTTATTAAGGGTATATAAAAACACGCAATCTTGGGGCTGGAGAGATTGCTTAGTGGTTAAGCGCTTGCCTGTGAAGCCTAAGGACCCCGGTTCAAGGCTCGAATCTCCAGGACCCATGTTAGCCACATGCACAAGGGGGCGCACATATCTGGCGTTCGTTTGCAGTGGCTGGAAGCCCTGGCATACTCATTCTCCCTTTCTGTCTGCCTCTTTCTCTGTCTGTCTCTCTCAAATGAATAAATAAAAATTGAATAAAATTTTAAAAAACACACAATCTTATGGCACTCTTGCTAATATTGAATGTCCTCCCTTTTTATTTTTTGCAAAGTTAATAGTAAAACAGTATAATTTTATTCACATTTCTCTGGTTAGTTGTTATACATCTTCTTTTTCTACTGACAATTTTTGGCATTGTTACCATTTTAATCCATACTAATGAAATTACTATGGTTTATAATATGTTGACTAAACAACAAAATAGTCAGTAGAATTAATTTTATTAGACTGAGTTCAGTATATATTTTTTACAATTTACTGACAGAAAATATAAAGTACACATGTTCATAGCTCATTATATACTGACACCATAGAAAGGAGGTTCTACAAATAACATGATTTTTTTTGGAGGGCTACAGTGGGATACATTCTCTAGAAATATGATTTAATTTGAATATAAATACATTACCTTTACATTAAAAAGGATATAAAAATACGGTTCTGGTTAATTTAAACTTTAGTAGACTGCACGGGTTTGTTGACAGTAAGTTCTTGTATTTACCTCTTCAAGGAAGTGATTATTTTTTTCACCTCTTTTTGTGCATCTTTGTCCTATAAAGACAATGCAAAAATATAATAAAATTCCACACACTTATTCTGATCATCTAGATACTTTAAAGTAGACTGTTCGTGACAATGCAAGCATATGTTTTGAAATGCCAGTACGAGGCAAGTGTGGGCTGCACAGGCCAGCAGGACGCAGGTCTAGAGTGGCGGTGTAAGAAGCTCTGTCCAGGCTCTCCTTCGCTGAGGCTTAGACTGGTGGGGATCAGTAAGGGGAAGCCTTTCATGAACACTGATGCAAGGGGCCCCACAGTGTGTTAACAAGTAACAGATTCTTCCTTCGCTGAGAGGTGTGAAGCAGTTCTAGTTCTAGCAGCAAGATCTGAGGAAACCAGAGAATACTCTGCAAATTATACCTGTGTGACATAAGTGTCACACAGGTTTCATTAAATGGCTCATGTTAGGGATTACTATTTCACGAGTATGTCATAGCAGCATGATTTATGTCACTTTAAAATATTACTGCATTTTTGGGCTAGAGCAACGGCTTAGTGGTTAAGCGCTTGCCTGTGAAGACTAAGGACCCAGGTTGGAGGCTCGATTCCCCAGGACCCACATTAGCCAGGTACACAAGGGGGCGTACATGGTTGGAGTTTGTTTGCAGTGACTGGAGGCCCTGGCACACCTATTCTCTCTCTCTCTCTTTCTCTGTCTGTTGCTCTCAAATAAATAAATAAAAATGAACAAAAAATTAAAAAATATTATTGTACTTTTAAAATACAGTTTTTCTCTTTAGATTAGTACATCCATTACTATAAAACCACAATATTAAAGTTTTTCCCTATGAGCTTTTTTGGTTTACTTTAGGCCACTGAATTTTAATGCTGCCTCTAGGCAAACAAATTCTACACTACTGTATAAGTCAGTATTTCAGTCAGCCATTATTTTACATTGGCTTGGTCATGGGAATCTGTTACTGGATTTGTTTTTTAAAAGAAATGTTTCTCAAAATCTGAGATTACCTCCCACAAGTCAGGAAGAGTTCACACAAATAATCAAATTGCTACAGTTTCAAATTCTGGGAACATAAAGCTGTCCACACACATGCATCTGAGCTCTAGAGACCTAACGGCTGACAGTCCCCATACCAAGTAGATAAGTGATATATTTAGAGTCCCCTGCCAGGGGACAAAACACATCCTACAACTGTGATGATAGAAAGAAGTCACAAATGCACAAGCAGCAGGCAAGTATGCTATGAAGGGTCACATGCAGGAGAGAGAACTAAAGGCTGGGCTGTCTTCACTGGAACTAGTGGTATTGCCAGACATGTTGGCAATGGATAAACTAGCAAGCAAAATCACAAACTGGGCATGTCTACACACAACTCACTGTCTCCTGTGTTCTCAATGCAGAAGAAATTGAAATATTCCTGAGAGTATATTTACTACTTGGAAAAACATCTTCCAATAATAAAAGTGGAGGTATCATTTTAAAGAAAGAAAATAATGTGGCAACTTTGTTCAGACTATTTTTTAAAAGATTTTATTTTTATTTATTTATTTGAGAGAGGGAAAGAGAGAGAGATGAGATAGAGAGACAGACAGAGAGTGCGCACCAGGGCTTCCAACCACTTCAAACAAACTCCAGATGTATGCACCACGTTGTGCATCTGGCTTACATGGGCCCTGGAGAATCAGAGGTCCTTTGGCTTTGCAGCCAAGTGCCTTAACCATTAAGCAATCTCTCCAGCCCCAGACTATTTTTTTTTTTAGAGGTAGGGTCTCACTCTAGCTCAGACTGACCTGGAATTCACTATAGAGACTCAGGGTGGCCTCGAACTCATGGCGATCCTCCTACCTCTGCCTCCCGACCAGACTATTTTTAAAAAACGTATTTTATTTTATTTGAGAGACAGAGAAAGAGGGAGATGGGGACATTGGGCATGCCAGTGCCTCTAAGCTGCTGCATATGAACTCCAGACACGTGCACCACCTTCCACATCTGGCTTATGTAGGTAACTGGGGAATTGGATCTTGGTCCTTAGGCTTTGTGTCTTAACCACTCAGCCATCTCTCCAGCCCCTCAGACTAATTTTTATTACAAAAATATTTTTTAGGGCTGGAGAGATGGCTGAGTGGTTAAGCGCTCACCTGTGAAGCCCTGGCGTGCCCATTCTCTCTCTCTCTCCTTCTATCTGTCTTTCTCTCTGTCTCTGTCGCTCTCAAATAAATAAATAAAATATTTTAAAAAATGTATATTTTTTAAATATCTAAAATTTTTAGCTAAATATATCACTAATTCTGCTTACTATCACAGTTCATAGTGCTGTTTTTATGTCTGTGGAGTCAGTGTTTTGATTCCTCCTAATAATATGTACTGAGTGGTATAATCTGGGTGACATATTCAGCACTAGGAACAGAGTGTGAATGACAGAGACTTGATGCTATTTTAATAAACAACCACAGTCAAGTACCTACTCACAATTGTGCTCAACGACAGAAGGATGAGTGTGAGGGGATTTCTTGCTAGGGAGGGTCAAGGGGGATTTCACTCAAGAAGTGGCATTTACAGCCAGGTGTGGTGGCATATGCCTTTGATCCCAGTACTTGGGAGGACTGCTGTGAGCTTGAGGGCACCTTGACACTACATGCTGGATTCCAGGTCAGCCTGGACTAGAACAAGACCCCACCTCAATAATCAAAAAAACTGGAGATGGAGACAGAGATGCTGGTTGGGTCTGAGATGTTTTCAAGAAGAGGAAATGATATGTGCTCTGGGTGAAGGGCAGAGAATAGAGAAGAGAAAGGAAAGGGGAGGGTCTGTGAAACTTGAGAGACTTCTAGGAGCCGAATCAGAGCCTTTAGGACACAGTAAAATGTTTGAAATTTACCCTAACGGCAAAGGGTTTTAAGTAGGGATAGTGACAATTGAGGCTTATGTTTAATCTGCTGCTTCGGGAGCCAAGCATGGTCTAGTGGGAGATGAAACTCTGTGGAGGCAAGCTAGGAGGATCTATGATTAGACTGGCCTCAAACATACAGCAATTCTGCCTTTGCCTCTCAGGTGCTGGAATTATAGGCGTGCAGTCCTGTATGTAGCTTGTTCTGCATCCTTTATCAGCTGATGAAATCCCCTGAGGATCTGAGGCACAGCGCCAGGACCCCTGTGGAATTTCAGGGACCCAGAAAACACACGAGCAGCCCGCGACCTTGATCCTGTCACTATGGAAGGGACCCAGGGAGCCTGGCTGGCCTTCACTGGAGATGCATGCCTCTGCAGCTCCAGAGTGCCCTGACTTCTCTGTGTACCCTTCCATCCCAGGCCGTCAGCTCTGCTGCCTCGGCTTGTGCCTGTCCACCTGACTGACGCCCTCTGCCTCACTTCCACACTACACAGATCCGCAAAACCTCTCTCTGCTATCTCCTGGTATCTGCTGGGAGAAAATGATTTCCCCCTTTTACAAATCTCCATAATGGATTATTTGCACAGACTTAGCACTCCTGCCCTCTAGCTCACACCACAGACATCTAGACAGAGCTGTCGGCGCTCTCAGCAGATAGGCTCCTGGAGGGCAGCAGACCTGTCTAGATGATAACAAGCAGTGGGAGCTGCAGTCCTCCAACACAGAAGAGGAGGAACTTTTTACTTTAAAAAAAAAAAATTTTATTTATTTATTTACTTTTATGAGAGAGGATCAGCAAGCACATGAGAGAGAAAGAGAATTGGTACGAGATGGCCTCCAGCCACTGCAATGGAACTCCAGAAGCATGCACCGTCTTGTGCGCATGTGCGACCTTGCACACTCGTGACACCCTGAGCATCTCTGGCTTACATGGGACCTGGGGAGCTGAATATGGGTCCCTCAAAATGGTTAAATGGCGTGAAACTCCAGCTGAGCTCAGTTCTGGAGATCCAAAGTACCAAGTGGGGACTACAGTTAGTAATATAGCCTCATGTGCTTGAAATCTTCCAAGAGAATATACCTTGGTGATGTAAGGATAATTTTAGCAGTAACAGTGTACCACTAGTGATAAACATGTCTATTAGCTTGGTTGTGGCCATTTCGTGGTATTTACATATATCAAAGCATCAAGTCATACATCATCTTAGATATAACTTTTATCTGTCAGTTATGCATCAATAAAACTGGAAGAATAAATATACATAACTAATTTAATTAAGTTAAAAAAAGACAACTGCAAGTCAACTGAGACAGTTTCTCATTTAACTTCGGGTGGCAGTGCTCAGTTACTGTTCAACTCGCCCCTCTGGGAATAACAGGGAGTACTAATGCTGAGTTACGGTGCTCAGTTACTGTTCAACTCGCCCCTCTGGGAATAACAGGGAGTACTAATGCTGAGTTACGGTGCTTAGTTACTGTTCAACACACCCCTCTGGGAATAACAGGGAGTACTAATGCTGAGTTATGGTGCTCAGTTACTATTCAACTCACCTCTTTGGTAATAACAGGAAGTAGTAATGCTGAGTTACAGAATTTCCAAGCATCCTGAGTTTTCTCAAGATCTATGTGACACTATAAATGAAAACATATTAAAATATCAAAGTTGCACTCAATGTTATAGCATCAAAGGCATCTTCAAATGGTCTTTATTACCTTGGCCAAGTACATGTAGTTGGATATAGAATAACCAGGTTTTAGTTCTTCAGCCTGATTTAAGAGAAGGCAGACAAGAGGGTGTCAGAGAAATATTGTAACAAGAACACTGGTCATAACAGAAGGGGAAATAGCTCAATAAATCTGATACTATTAAAAAAGTTCCTCAAGAATTGAGGTTGTTTGTTTCACATTGGTACAATTTTACCAGCTTAAGTATCTTTTGGTTACAAGCATAACTTTTACACTTAGCCATTAAAGTTAAATTGATTACTATGGTCAACAAGTTTCCAAAACAAGGTGATTCTTTTATATAATCAGTTCTCTGACTTCTCCTTCTGTTCCTTTTTCCTTTTTGTCTTTGGATAACAAAACAGCCGACAGCACACTCTCCCCAGGGCAGGCCCCACACACCCCGCAGGGGGCTTAGGAGGTGAGAGGAGTAGGGCATGACCCACACTTCTTGGCAAGTATCTTCCACAGATTACGATTTGATTGCTTATGAACAGATTTCCTAGGAGCCAAAATATCTGAAGCCCATCACCTCCAGGCTCCAATACTCCTAAGAAAAGATATTGGTGGAAGTAATAGTAGATGAGTCACAGATAGAAGTAGGTGTCACTATACGAAGGACAGCAGTATTCAGCATGATGTTTTTCTGAAGGGGGCGTTTCTAGAGGGGCTTTTAGAACATTCTCATAATACCAGCAAAAGAATGTTGGAGATGTGTTACGTGATCTTAGCTACTCTGGTTCCTTGAAGGCGGGAGCCACGGTAGTCATTTCTGTATTCTCTAAATTTAAAAGTGTGCTTGGCATTTGGTTGGTGCTTAATAAACACTGTTGAATAAAGAAGCTGTGCTCTAATATCTCAACCTCTAGAAGGAGCTTTCTACCATTTTAGGGCACAGAAGAAAGCTCTGCAGCTGGTGAAACAGCTAGTAGAGACCAGCGGTAATATAATCTCCCTAGATATTGTGAGGCTGTGGAGAATCAGTTTCCATTACAGGAGAAAAATAACTAGGGAAGATTTGTATTTAGTTAAAATGTTCACTATGCTAGGCACTGGACCAAGACAATTGCATAGATTATTTTATAGACTCCTTTCAAAAGCTGTATAACACTTGTATAACAGGTGTTACTACGCATGGCTTCACAGATGAAGATGGAGAAATAAAGAAATATGCTCAGGTTATACAAACAGAAGAAAAGGCTCAGGCCCCAGCTTCGCCTGTCTGACTCTCTAACCATTGTTCTTGATGCTACAACACCCAGCCGGATGACTCTGGAGTCACCTTCCTGGTCCTGTGATGTCCATGGTAGGATGGACTAGGGGTATGAGCTCCCACAACATGGCCTTCTGTGTGGCCCAAGAGCTACAGCTCTTGGAAACTAGGAAAACTAGGGTGGACTCTAGGCCTGGGCTCTTTTTGTGCCCTCCCCTTTACTTCTTGGATTTGTTTATTTATCTGCAGCCTAAACTCTCTGGACACCAGGTCCTCCGTGACCTCATCTGCTGTTGAAAATTCAGGGAGAAGTATTCTTGTTTTCTCACTTCTTTTTGGTAAAAATCACAATACATTTTCAGACACAATAATGTAATGTTCAACTGGTAGAGACCCCAACATGGTTTGCCAAGGTGTTTATAAAATTTACAGTTTTGAGGTTTTATTCTTTCCCTTTCCTTCCCCTTCTCCTTTTCCCTTCTCTTTCCCCTTCCCTTCCTTCCTTCAGCACTCACTCGGTGTTAGGCACACTCTAAAACATTTACTTGCATTAATGCATTTAATGCTCACAGCATCACTATGAAGTAGTACGTCCATGTGACCAGTTAGGTTACGAGAGGAGTTAACTAACTTGTTCAGTGTTAACCAGTGTGGCAGAGCTGAAAGTGAACCAGGCAGTCTCATCCTAGAATCTGTATTCTCTACCTCTACATTATTGTGTCACTGACCACATTTTATTTTATCTGTGTATTACTTCAGACATATTAGCATGTTAAGAACTTTTGTAGAGTATTCTGAAAGCCCAATCTTTTTATTTTATTTTATTTTATTTTAATTTAATTTATTTTATTTACTTGAGAGAAAGAGGCAGGTGTAGAGAGAAAGAGAGAATCGGCAGTGGCAAACAAATTCCAAACGTATGTGCCATCTTGTTCATCTGACTTACGTGGGTCCTGGGGAATCAAATCTGAGTCCTTTGGCTTTGTAGGCAAGTGCCTTAACCACTATGCTATATCTCCAGCCCTGAAACCCCAATCTTTAAGTATAACTTTGATATTATAAGGAAACAAGTTTCAAGTTCAAATAGAATTTTTTCTAATTAACTTGGCACCTTTTGTGTAAATTATTTATTTTAATTATACCATGACCCATTTTCTAATAGAATTTACATGAGGAAAATCATTTTCCATGGCAAAGAAATAGGGTATAATGGTCTCAGACTTCACATCTTGGTTGTCCCTGTGTGAAGCTTTATTAGCTAGTTCTTTGATTCTTTTTTTAAAATTTTTTTATTTTTATTTATTTATTTGACAGCAACAGACAGAGAAAGAGACAGAGAGCGAGAGAATGAGAATGGGTGCACCAGACTGATAGGACTGAAAACAAAGCAAGTCTCGCTGCTTGGATTTGGTCATCAAGACTGTACTCAAACCTTCATTAGGCTGCTGATGTACTCTAAAAAGAGTAGTATGTGATTCTTAGGTCTAAGAACACAACTCCTGATTGAAAAGGTTTGTATTGGGAGCATAACCTGAATCCTGAGAGGCTTAAAATATAACAAATGTAACATTATCAAGACGGATTCAAGCTGGAGCTCCATACATGGAAAGGAGAAATACTTCTTGGGCAAAGGATAGCAGGGACTGCTACAGATGGTAGCTAATCTGATGCTAAAATAACAGAAAAGATATACCTTAAGGAAATGGTACAAAGCTTCATGAACAGTTGCAGATGGTATTTTTCCAAATAGAGTAGCGGCCATTTTCTTCTCAATCCAGCTGAGTTTTGAGACCTACAGATACAAAGGAATACCACTCTAGAAAGCTGTTTACCTTATGAGTGAATAATCTACCTCCAGTACCATGTGTACATATATCTGTATATTTCTAAGTACAGAACCAGATTATAAACACATACAGATATAACATTAATAAAATGCCAATAAATATCAATTGTCACTCTTATAGTAATAATATATTTTTCCTTTTTTCATGTATAGTGTGTGTGTGTGTGTGTGTGTGTAGTATACGCACATGTATATGCAGATGCACTTGCAGGCAAGCAAGGTCAGAGAATGTCAGGTACCCTTTATTTCTCACACATGTATTCACTCGAGATAGAGTCTCTGAACCCACAGCTGCAGTTTTGTCAAGACCTCACAGTTCTCCAGTCGATGCTCCCCACAGGACCGCTGTTACTGTCATATGTGGCCATGTCCAGCTACTTATTGGGTCCTGGGGAATGGAACTCGGGTGACTTAAGGTCCCCTCAGGTCCTCATACTTGTGGCAAGCATTCTTAACATCTGAACTATGTCCTCAACCCCTTCTTTGCTTTTAATTCCTGAAAATCTGTGTTTGAATCCCATTCTACTGCTTATTAACTATGTGGCTTGTAAGACTGTTGAAAGAACATGCTGCATATGTGTGTACTATATGAGATGCTTATAAGAGCCATCATCGCTATTACTTTCTCTTTTCTTTTAAAAATATTTATTTCATTTATTTAAAAGAGAGAGAGACAGAGTATATGGCCACACTAGGGCCTCTAGCCACTGCAAATGAATTCCAGATGCTTGTGCCACTTTGTACATCTGGCTTTACATGGATACTGGGGAACTGAACTCAGACTGTCACGTTCTGTAACTGTTTAACTGCTGAGCCGTCTCTCCAGCCCCGTATTCTCCATCTTCAGTACTGTTTTCTTTATTTGTAGTGAGTCATCTCATCAACACACTCGTGAGGAGATGCTTATCTTACGTGCAGAGCACTGAGCTGGCTGCTGAGAAGAATACAACATAGAGGTGCCTGAGGATGCTTTTCTCAGGAGCCTTTGGACAACTTGACATCAAGAGAAAACACATTGCAAGTGAAAGATATGAGTTAACGGAAGATAGTACTACCAGTGCAGTATTTCAGAGAATGGAGGCATTACTGTATACTTTATAACATATACATTACTGATGCAGTCAGACTCAGATTCACATTGCTGGCAGAAATCACCTGACCAAGAGCACATTGTAGGAAAAGGTTTAGTTTGGCTTATAGGCTCGAGGGGGAAGCTCCATGATGGCAGGGAAAACGACAGCATGAGCAGAGGATGGGCATCACCTCTTGGCCAACGTCAGGTGGACAACAGCAACAAGAAAGTGTGCCAAACACTGGCAAGGGGGTTCTGGCTGTAACATCCATAAGCCCGCCCCCAACAAAACACCGCCTCTGGGAGATGTTAATTCCCAAATCCCCATCAGCTGGGAACCTAGTATTCAGAACACCTAAGTTTGTGGGGGACACCTGAATCAAACCACCACAATTAGGTGTGGAAAAAATACTATTTTTACAATATTCCCTATAGCAGGCAACAGGTCAATAAATGAAAGAATGAATAGCTTCCTAAAAACACATCAAAGACCCATATTGTATTCAAATAAGAATCATAAATAAATAAAAGCTTCAACTTACAGTATAACAGTATCTTCCTTTGAGGTAATACAAAAAGGGTTCTTCCGGTAAAAGTTGGATGGCTATATCTAGATGATCCTGAAAGAAACACCAACACAAAAAGTCATTTCTATATTTATAACCCTAACCCCACTGAGCAGGGTCTCTAGGGTAACAGGAGCTGGGGTGAGGAGATAAAAGAGAAAAATGTATTAAAATTAATATAAAATAAAAATTAATATAAAACAGCTGGAAATACATTTCACTGGGAGAATATTTACATGGGACCCTAAGTTCAATCCCTAGTATTGAAGACATAAAAACAAAATTTACACAAATAAATCTATAATATCCCAATGGAAAAATGAGTAAAGGCTGTAAAGAGAAAATAGCAAATGAAGCCGTGGGGAGATGGATCACGGGCTAAAGGGGCTTCCTTACAAGGCCTGACAGTCTGGGTTCAATTCCCCTGTACCCAGATGCACCAGTGGTGCATGTGTGTGGAGTTCAGGTGCAGTGGCATGCCCATGCTTTCTCTCTCTCTCTTTGCAAATAAATAAATAAAATGTTAAAAATTGAAAAAGAAAATAACAAATGCCCAAAAATAATATAAAAATGTATCCAAATCTCAATACGAATCAGTAAAACTCAAATGACAACAATGAGTTTTCCCACTAGAAGTTCAGTATTAGTGAGAGCAAAAGGAAGTGTATACTCTTATGCATTTGCTGATAGTATATAAATTGAAGGCCAACTTGGCAAGAGTTGTTGTTTTTGGTGAGAATACAGTTATTGTGGTAGTTTGAATAGATGGCCCCCAATATATTCAGTGTTTTATTACTCTGTAGTTTGCATTTACAGCCACCTGGGTGGATCTTTGGTGTGGTGGTGGGTTTCAGATTTCAATCTAAAGATATGCAAAGTGTGCCTAGCTGGAGCTCCTAAAGTGTGCTGTGTGGCTTTTGGCTTTTTGGCTTGTGCTTCTCTCTCTCTGCTAGGTCCTGTGAAGGCAGGCCAGCTTCTTCTGCCATTTATGGAACTTCCTCTGGATCTGTGTATATCCCTTCCTCCATAACTGTGCCTGGTCTGGAAGTTCATCTCAGTGAATCTGAAGCTGTCTGCTACAGAACTGGGTACCAGGAGTGGGGTGACATGAACCTGCATTTCATAAACTTCTAAAGTAAAGTAAAGGAAATAGCTTTTGAAAAACAAAACAAAAGACACTCATCTAGATGTGAGTTATTGCAGGGACTGGGATAAGAACAATATTCAACCATCCAAACAGTTTGACTTCTTTTGCACAGTGCTATTTAGAGTGCTATTTCATTTCTTATTGTCTAGGTGATAAAATAAGAAAATTCCTAGAGCTTAATTGTTGAATAATCTCATGTCTGTCAGTGAAACATACAGATATAAACACTTTGAATATCAGAAAATACCTTGAAGCAATGTCCATAGTTGATTTTATTTTGTAAGCCCTCAAACTCAGAGACCTGGCCACACAGAACTGCATACCTGAAAAGGACAGACACAGTCATATGTTGATCAAATGTAGGACTTAAAATACATTACTAAAGCACTCATTAATATTTTGCCTTTTTTGAGGCAGGTCTCATCTTAGCCCAGGCTAACCTGTAACTTACTCTATAGCTCAGGCTGCCTTTAAAATCACAGCAGTTCTCCTACCTCACCTTCTTGAGTGCTGGGATTAAAGGTATGGGCCACTCCCTAACTCATTAATATTTTATGAGTTTTATTTTTAATATTTTTAAAAATATACTATTTATTTGAGAGAATATGTGTGTGTGTGTGTGTTAGCCTGTTCCACATCCTCCTGCCACTGCAAATGTATTCCAGACACACATGCCAGTTAGTGCATCTGGCTTCACATGGGTACTGGGGAATCAAACCTGGGCCATCTGGCCTTGCAAACAAATGCCTTTAGTTGCTGAGCCACCTCTCCAGCCCGAAGGTTTTACTGCAGATGCAAGGCCCTAGGCATTTAGCATTACCCTTCCTTACCCTAACTGAGCATGTTGATATATCTGTTCCATTTGTATGTGGGGAAGAAAATGAGCCACAATATATAATATGCTTTGACCTTTGCCTCATATGTAGAAGGTTCAGTAAATAATCTGACACCATCAGTATCCTTATCAGCATCAAAATGAGGGCTGGAGAGATGGCTTAGCAGCTAAAGGACTTGCTTGCAAGTCCCGACAGCCCAGGTTTGATTCCCCAGTGCCCACATAAAGCCAGATACACTAAGTGGTATATGCATCTGGCACAACCATGCTCTCTCTCTCTCTCTCTCTCTGTCTCTCTGTCAAATAAATAAATAAATTACTACAAAAAGAAAAAGTCTAATCATGTATAAAATTGGAAAATGTCATCAGATTTACAAATTTTAAAAAATACTGAAATCAGTATTTAAAATACATTCCCTCTTTAAAAATAAAACAAAAATATCATCATCTCCTTAAATGTCATAGAACACAAAAATAAATATGATTACAACCAAATACAGCCCCATCTCTCTCAGCCTTCCTGGAGATAGTGCCGTAGCACAACCCATCCTATGGATCATTTTTTTTTTCCCACTGAGAATACAGACGTGGTCATATGACTATAAGTTGGATGTAATATTCATTTAGCTACTTCCTAATGTTGTTTCTCATACAATGTTTCTGTCTATGCAAATTTTCAGAGTATTTCAGAATCCTTTTGTCTGGGGAAACATATCAAAATTTAACTATTTCAAAAATATATTATTTGGGGCTGGAGAGATGGCTTAGTGTTTAAATGCTTGCCTGTGAAGCCTCAGGACCACAGTTCGAGGCTCGATTTCCCCAGGACCCACGTTAGCCAGATGCACAAGGGGGCGTATGCATCTGGAGTTTGTTGCAGT
This sequence comes from Jaculus jaculus, assembly GCF_020740685.1. NCBI lineage: Eukaryota > Metazoa > Chordata > Mammalia > Rodentia > Dipodidae > Jaculus > Jaculus jaculus. The sequence goes on from NC_059119.1 coordinate 54,127,421, forward strand.
GGCTGGAGGCCCTGGCGCACCCATTCTCTCTCTCTCTCTCTCTCACTGTTGCTCTCAAATAAATGAAAAAATAACCAAAAATAAATTTAAAAAATTATTTGCAGCGTCAAGTTAACTGAGGCCAGAAATATGAATCTGATATTAGTGCAAATGTTTCTGTGAATACACAGTAACCTCCAAGTATGAAAAGGAAGTGAATAATCTCTTAATTTGAAACAGGAAGACCTCTCCTAGACACAACAGATGATGTAATTCCATCACCCATACATACAATGGCCACTTTTTAGTTATTACTTTTAGCTCTCTTAATTTTCAGTTCCTATATAACCAATAAAAGCCACTCTAAGACGGGGTGTGATGGTGCACACCTTTAATCCCAGCACTCGGGAGGCAGAGGTAGGAGGACTGCAGTGAGTTCGAGGCCAGCTTGAGATTGCATAGTGAATACCAGGTCAGTCTGGGCCAGAGCTAGACCCTACCTTGAAAAACAAACAAACAATCAAAAAGCCACTGAAGCAAGAGGAACAACTAAGTCAACTTATTACAACTTACCTGAATGGGCTGAAGAGATGGCTTAGAAGTTAAGGTACTTGCCTGAGAAGCCTAAGGACCCATGTTCGACTCCCCAGGTCTCACGTAAGCCATTGTGCAAGGCGACACGAGCGTGCAAGGTCACATGTGCACACAAGGTGGCACATATGTCTGGAGTTCTAGTACAGTGGCTGAGGCTCTAGAGCACCAATTCTCTCATTAAAAAAAAAAGTTAAAAAAAACTTACCTGAGTATTTTGGATTAGAATATACTACTACACAGACCGAACTTCACATGGTTCTTTACAATCTCCAAAGCTTGGGCATTAAGGAAACAGATGCCCAGAAAAAGACTCCTGAGTTCCTATGTGAAAACAGTCACTGTGGTCTACAGGGCTCCTTGTGTTGTTGCCTCTTCTTTCTCGTTCTCCTCCACCCTCTTCTCCCTCTATCCTCCTCTTCCTTCTTTGTTCTTCTCTTTTGTTAATAAACTTTATTGTAAAACACATTTAGCTTACAGAAAAGATGAACTGAAAGGACAGCTAAGCTCTCAAGTATCCCATCTGCCTGGAAGCCCTCCTCCATTACTGACGTCCACATGTAAAGCAGCTGTTACGGTCAAGCAGCCCACAGTGACACAGCACTGCACCCAATGTGCACAGTTGACATGAGGGTTCATGCTTGTGCTGGAGATTCTGGGGACTTTGACAAATGTATAATGACATGTATTTTCCACCACTATAATATCATAAAGAATAGCTTCCCTGCCCCTGAAAAAATAAAAAACTTTTGTTCTCTATTCCCTGACTCCTCCCATCCCCTAGCATTAATTCATTTACTGCCTTAATCATTGGACAACCTCCAGGATGATTAGCTAGACTCCCACAGTATGCAGGTTTTTATAGAGTGGTCTTTCTTTTCTTAGCAATATCCACTTAAGTTTCTTCTGTGTCTCTCTCTCTCTTTTTTCTGTTTTTTTTTTTTTTTTGAGGTAGGGTTTCACTCTAGCCAAGGCTGACCTGGAACTCACTATGTAGTCTCAGGGTGGCCTTGCCTCAAACTTTCGGCCATCCTACCTCTGCCTCCCAAATGCTGGGATTAAAGACGTGCACCACCACACCCGGCTCTTCTGTGTCTTTTTATAGCTTGATGCCCCACCCTTTTTAGTGTTGAACATTCATACATATCCCACAAACTGGATGTACCACGATCCAGTTATCCATTCACCTACTAAAGGGTATCTTGGTTGCTTCCAAGTCTTGACAACTGTGAGTCAAACTCTGACACAGAATTTTGTGTGGAAGTAAGCTTTCAGTTCCTCTGGGTAAATACTGGAGAACACGATTGGTGGGTACTATGGCAAACGTACTTTCATAGAGTTCCCGTTGCTCTACACCCTTACCAACGCTCCACACTCCGTGCAGTCGGGGTGTTGGCCATTGTGGTGTGCATGGTGTCTCCTTTTGCTTTAACTTAGTTTCCTGATAGCAGGTGATGTTGAACACGTTTTCATACGCTTACTTGCTCTTTGCTTTGTTAAGCAAGCTGCGTAGGCCTTGTTCTAGCTTGAACACTGTGCTGTGTGTAGTCTTACTGTTGAGTGCAAAGTCTTTTTTGCACATTTTGGATAATAGCTCTTTGTTAGATACAGTTTGGAAAATATTTTCCCATAATCTGTCTTTTTAGTCTCTTGACATTTTATTTCTTTGGAATTCTTAATTTTTAGTAAAGTACATTTTATGAATTCTTTCTTTCATGCCATGGATCTTTGGTGTTGTACCTACATTTCCATAGCTACAGCTACCCAAATTTTCTTCTATGCTATGTTCTATGAATTATATTTATTTATTTTAAAATATTTTATTTATTAATTTGAGAGCAGGGGAAGATAGACAGAGAGACTAGGTACACCAGAGCCTGTAGCCATTGCAATTAAACTCAAGACCTGTGTGCCATCTTGTGCAGCTGGTTTTACGTGGGTACGGGGGAGTCAAACCTGGGTCCTTAAGCTTTGCTGGCAAGTACCTTAACCAATGAGCCAATCTCTCCAGCCCTTCTGTGGATTTTAAGGTTCTATAGTTTCAGTCATTTTGCATGCAGATGTCTAGCTGTTCCAGTATTTAGTTCACAGCAAACAGTGAAAACAGAAAGATAAAGACTAGGGGACGGCAGAGTAGGCAAGCCGCAGGGTGAGCACACATGAGTTCAGGACACTTGTGCAGCTCTCAAAAGAGGCAAACCGTCCTCTACAAAACCTGAAAACCCGTGCTCATAAATGTCTTCAAATCGAGTACTAATAGCAAAGGTACCTTTTTATGAGCTTCTTCAAAGGCAAAATGAATGTAATGGAGAAAGATGAGAAAAAGAGAGAAAGAGAAGTTATGGAGGAAGAAAAAGAGGGGAGGAGGAGCAGGGGCAGTATAAAAAGCTCAGTTAAAGTTGAAACATGGGTGTCTGTTCTGAATTCTAATATGCATGAACAACTCCTAGACACCTTCAGTTGCAAAGAAGAGGAGATGGAAGAAGAGCTTTCTCAATACAAATGTACTCTAGAATTTCTAAAAGTGAAAGAACAGAAGTGCTGTGACACACACACACATATATACATATACATATACATATACATATACATATACATATACATATACATATACATATACATATACATATGCTGGATTTATCTATATTATCTATAATATAATGTAGTATAATATGTATTATACTATATTATAATATAATTATATATTTATATATTATATTATATATAATATTATTATATTATATTTATATATTATATATAATATAATATTATTATATTATATTATATTATATTATATTATATTATATTATATTATATTATATTATATTATATTATACGGGATTCCTGCCCGTGTAAAGTGAAAGTTGGTGAATGGTGCGCCCCCTGCTGGTAGTAGAATAAACAGCTCTGCTTTGGGGAAATAGTTTGAATTATATACGCTGCTGTAAGCAATCCTTAGGGAAGACTGTGGTTCTTTGAAAAATGAGCTGTTTTGAGAGAGATTTTGCCTAATAATGCCTCTAACGGAATAATCTAACCTCATAGTGGGGCATACTTCTGGAAACCTGAGGCTGAAGAAAGGCTCATCATTTACTGCTGTATTTTCTTAGTATAAGGAGACCTGCATGGCTGGTGAGAAAAACAAAACCAATGACAACAAACAGTGCAGGGTCAAAAACTATTGGAAAAATGTGTTTAGAAGTATAAAATGATAATTAAGAAATCAAGTGCAAATATGACTAGAAGTAAAATCATAATTTAAAACTGTTTTTTTTTTTTAAAAATGTTTTATTTATTTGAGAGAAAGAGAAAGAAGCAGACAGAGAGTGTGTATGGGCATGTCAGGGCCTTCTGCCACTGCAAACTGAACTGCAGATGCATGTGCCACCTTGTGCCTCTGGATTTGTGTGGGTACTGGAGTGACCCTAGGTGGTCAGGCTTTGCATGTAAGCACCTCTAAGTATTCTTCAGCCCAACATCATATTTCTTATTTGTCTTTATAATTTCCAATGTACAAAGGGTCCAAAACAAAAAAAAAATTGGGAATACTTTCCTCCAACAATATTCAGCCAATCCAACTAATTATTCTCCTTTTGTTTTCACTTTCCTATATGCAAACTGGCCTTTCCTTGACCTTTGGAATTTGCTTCCCCATGACTGATCAAGTTATAGAAAATAACAAGCATATTAAAAAAAACCATTTATTTTTATTTATTTGAGACAGAGAGGATGGGTGTGCCAGGGCCTCTAGCCACTGCAAATGAACTCCAGATGCATGTGCCACCTTGTGCATCTGAACAAGCATACTTTTTAAAAAATATTTTATTTGTTTATTTGAGAGAGAGTGTGTGTGTGTGCATGTGTGCCAGGGCTTTTAGCCACTGCAAATGAACTCCACACACGTACCAGCTTGTGCATCTGGCTTTACGTGTGTACTGGAGAGAAGAACCTGAGTCCTTAGGCTTTGCAGGCAAGTGCCTTAACTGCTAAGTCATCTCTCCAGCCCCCTTTTTTTTAAGAAAAAAATTATTTATTTATTTACTTGAGAGAGAATAGCATAGTTCTATTCAGTGAATCAGTTTCTACATTTTATTGAAAAACATGGTGTCACTTCAGTATGTTTTCAAACAAGCACCTTTAACTGCTGAGCCATCTCTCTATCCAGCCCAGTGTTTCAAATCAAATGTTCTATCTAACTAGATTTAATTCTAATATATCATCAAAGTCATGAGACTTGATAAATTCCATATCAAGTATTTATATTCAAAATATGCCTAGTGAGAAGTACAGGAAAATAAATGTAACAAAATCTGTCGCTATACTATCCTTCAGCCACTGCAAGCAAACTGCAGACACGTGCACCCCCTTGTATACATGTACAACCTGGCGTGCTTATGTCACTGTGTGTCTGCCTTACATGGGTCCTGGAGAGTCAAACGTAAGTCCTTAGGCTTCACAGGCAAGCACCTTAGCCGCTAAGCCATCTCTCCAGCCCGGGTGATATACTTTTAAAGATCCACTGCAATGAATAAGAGTCCTACTAGAATTTCTAGGACTGCATACATCCTGCAAACTTACCACAGGTGGCAGTATCCATTCTGAGGTGCTCTACTAACAGCTCTTTCTCCTAAGGTTTTCCCTGAAAGATAAATATTCTTCCAGTTAGTACCTTCATATGAGTTAGTAGGAGCTATATCCTTAAAGTCAGTCAGTGATTCCTAATGATGGTCACAAGCCCAAAGCATTAGCATCACCTTGAAACTTGTTAGGGAAGCACATTTGTGCCAGCTGGGTGAATTGCTCACTTTTGGTTGGGACCCAACAACCTATATTTTACTAGATTCCAAGGACACTGGCATATGTCACATTTGAAGCCCACTGATTCACTGCATCTAGAGTCCCAGAGGTGGGGAAGCAGAGATAGCAGATCCCTAGGGCTTACTACCTAGCTAGTTTAGCCAAGCTCTAGGTTCAGTGAGAGACTTCCTCTAAATATGAATGAATGAATGAATGAATGAATGAATGAATGAATAAATAAATAAATAAAAAGTAGAGCGGGACTGAGGAAGATACCCAAAATCAATCCCTGACCACACACAGGCACAAATATATATGCATATCTGCACATATGTGTACCACATACATATGAACACATACATACATATACAAAGATACATTTTGAAAAATCAGAAGTGTGAGGTTATCTGTGCTTCCTGGAGTTTAACCATACAAGAAGTTGGTTTAACTGTAATAAGTTACTATTGGTTATAATCATCCTCAGCCTAATATTGTTCTCCAAATACAACCACTAATTCTTACCGGTCTGTGATCTTACAAAGTTTAAAAAGTTAACTCTGGCCAGGCATTGTGGTGCACACCTTTAATCCCAGAACTCAGGAGGCAGAGGTAGGAGGATCGCTGTGAGTTCAAAGCCACCCTGAAACTACATAGTGAATTCCAGGCCAGCTTGGGCCAGAGTGAGACCCTACCTTAAAAAGCAGAAAAAAATAAACAAACAACAAAAAAAATTAACTCTGGGCTGGGGAGATAGCTTAGCAGATAAGGCACTTGCCTATGAAGCCTAAGGGCTCATGTTCGACTCTCCAGGTCCCAGGTAAGCCAGACGCACAGTGACACAAGTGCCCATGGTCACATATGCACACAAAGAGGTGCATGCATCTGGAGTTCAATTGCAGTGGCCGGCTGGAGACCCTGGCACACCAATTCTCTGCCCCCTCCCATCTCACTCTCATATTTAAAAAAAGGAAGTCTGTTGGGCTTGCCTCAAAAAAAAAGGTTAACTCTGAGGTTTCCTTCAGTTTTTTACTGTAACATGCTCAAATATTTTAAAAGAACAAACACATTAGTACTAAAAGTCCTCTTTGTTGTGAAGCTGCATTTTTCAGCATATATATTTCATACTGAAATGGACTAAACATATTGACTTTAGCTAAGATGATTTCACTGTAGTTGAAATTCATTCATGCTTTGTTGTTGCCACGGAGAATGCATCTTGACAGATGACTCACCAATATTAGCGTAGTGCTTCTTTTCTTGTGTGTCTGTAGATTCCTCACACATGTCTCCATAAGCTCGAACAAGACGCCACATAAACTCTATTTCATCTTTAAACTGAAAAGATAGGTTTTCACATCAGATCAACTCAGTAATTTTTCCACACTAAACTGTTTTCACTGCAACTTTAAAAAAAAATAAAAAGTTAGGCAGACACACAAATAGTTTGATCACTGAATTGATGCATACTCATAGTTAATATTTTAAATCCAAATATTTATGGGTAAGAAATGTGCCCTAATACAGCGTTACATTTAGACCCTGTGTGCGCGTGTATGTTGTGTGTGTGTGTGTGTGTGTGTGTGTGTGTGTGTGTGTGTGTGAATGCAGGCATGCACTTGCCAGGGCACACACACAGAGATCAGAGGACGACCTCTGGGGTCAGCAGCTGCCTTCCACCATGTTTGAGCCAGGCTCTCTGGGACTCTGCTGCTTGCTGCTGGGCTGCCCATGAGCTCTGGGGACTCTCCTGTCTCTGCCTCTCCTCCTGTTGATGGAGCACTGGAATTAGAGACTCATGCTGCTGCATCTGGCTTCACATGGGTCCTGGGGATTCAAACTTAAGCCCTCACACTTGCATAGCAAGCATTTTACACACATTTGGGTCTTAAAACCAACTAATATTATCCAGACACTAGATCTACCTATGTAAAATCATTGATAGGTGTCAAAATGTGGGCACTCTCCCTGTGCTATGGCATCCTCTTTTTTAAGCTCCTTTCCACATTATTTACTATATATACAACAGCTCAATGAGCAGTTTAGACAATATCTCTATAATATCTCTGAAGTGCATATACTCGAAAGAGAAGTTACAGGGCTGGAGAGATGGCTTATCAGGTAAGGTGCTTGCCTGCGAAGCCTTAAGCACCCAGGCTCGATGCCCCAGGACCCATGTAAGCCAGATGCACAAGGTGAGGCATGCACCTGGAGTTCACTTGCAGTGGCTAGAGGCCCTGGTGTGCCCAGTCTCTCTCTCTTTCTCTCTCAAATAAAAAAATATATATATATGTATATATATATATATATTTTTTTTGGTTTTTCGAGGTAAGGTCTCACTTTGGTCCAGGCTGACCTCGAATTAACTCTGTAGTCTCAGGGTGGCCTTGAACTCACGGCGATTCTCCTCCTTCTGCCTCCCTAGTGCTGGGATTAAAGGCGTGCACCACCACGCCCGGCTTTTTTTTTTTTAATTTTGTTTATTTATTTATTTGAGAGTGACAGACAGAGAGAGAAAGAGGCAGAGAGAGAGAGAGAGAGAGAATGGGCACGCCAGGGCTTCCAGCCTCTGCAAACGAACTCCAGACGCGTGCGCCCCCTTGTGCATCTGGCTAACGTGGGTCCTGGGGAATCGAGCCTTGAACCGGGGTCCTTAGGCTTCACAGGCAAGTGCTCAATCGCTAAGCCATCTCTCCAGCCCAAATATTTTTTTAATAGCAGTTATGTTTCATACTTAAATCACCTACTATAGTACTGAATATTTTTAGTTTTAAAATATTTTTATTGACATAATACTTTTATATCTTTATAGAACATAGTGTGATGTTTGAGTATACTTACATATCAAATGTCAATCAATGTAGGACACACAGGTTTTAGGTGATGTGTTTTGAGTTGTTAAATCCACAGACAAAGGTTGGGCTTAAGTTGCTCACAGGGAAGAAATTTTATTTCTCCTTGGGATATTGCAGCCCCCATCTTTTTTTTCTGAGGCAGTGGCAAGAAGGATGGGCTTTTTAATGCAGGCCCAACATTATACACTAAAATGACTACCAGTTTAAACAGCTTTAATAGTGAGAGCTAGTATACTGATAAAACAAAAATGTAATAATTTTCCTTCTCTCCAGAGAAAATGGCATAATATCAGTCTTTACTGGTTATAAAAGATGTTTGAAGTATAAAATGTTTCATATGAAATATAAAAATAATTTTAAAACTCAAAGTAAAATTTATATGATTCTAGATCTGGTTCCTGTTTTTGTGATCTCAGACTGAAGTCTAACTCAAGTTAATTTCTAAAACTTTTGGTCATTTTATAGAAAATTGTCACATCAATCATTTATTTTGTTTAAACTGTGACACAATTATTTACAGTCATTAAATTAAAAAAAAAAAACTACATGAACATGTTGCTATAACACAGCACTTACCTTTTCTTTGTGGTCACAAAGTAGTTCAAAACTCCGCATTTTGCCAGACTGATGACTTAAACGTAACTGATCTACCTTCTGAAGGAGGACGTCCAGCTTTAATTCTTCGATATGTGTGTTAAGTGCCTGAGACACTGGAAAACTCTGTTCTTCGGTGTCAGTATTAGCTGTGATATACCTGAAATTGTAAGAACCACCAGCTCCTTTAATACTTAGGCATAATGGTCAGGCATCCTCTTAAAGAGCATGTCGAGCCGTGCCATGCAGGTACTGGCAAGCGCCGTGGCACCCGTCACACAGCACACACTCCAGTCCTGAGGGCCTTTAAGGCCCTGTGCAGTTTACACTCTAACACAAATACCTCTCTGATGTAACCTCCGGCCACTCTTCCTGTTCAGCCAACTCTTTCTCTGGCCTCTGAGCTGTCCTTTAAGCCTACCCAGCATGCTCCTACCTTGGGATCTTCACTTACTTTCTCTGATGGCATGGTCTTCTCTGAGACAGCTACGTAACTTATATTCTGGCCTCCTTTAAGTTTGAACTAATATCATTTTCTTATTGTGGACCATATCGACTGCTCTGTCTAAGGCTACAGTGCTCCACTCTCCTCATCTTCACTCTCATTTATATTATTGACTCCCCCACAAACATGTATTATCTCTAACACGTCATCTGCTCCACTAGGATGCATTTTTCCTGGTGTTAAGGCTCATTTGTTAGAGTATAAGCGCCCAGAATAGCACATGTAATATAGTATATATTCACTGGATATTGTTGAATGTATGGCGTAGAGTTGTGGAAACTCAGTAGGCATTCAGATATGTGTGTGCACATATCTACAAACCAAGTAGATTTATCTATAGTTGAAAATTATGTTCCAACTTTTGGCTTTAACTTAGTTTTTAAAAATGCATACTATCACGTTTTACTTTTGGTGGTACACAATGCAAACTATTTTATTTATTCAGACCTCTTGAGGTCAAAAAAGATATATAACATAGCCAGTAGTGGTGGTGCACGCCTTTAATCCCAGCACTCAGGAGGCAGAGGTAGGAGGATCGCCGTGAGCTCAAGACTACCCTGAGACTACATAATTAATCCCAGGTCAGCCTGGACCAGAGTAAGACCCTACCTTGAAAACCAAAAACTACATAAAATATAAAATATAAATAAATAAATAAATAAAATATACATATATAACATGACGGTAAATCAGAAATAGTATGAAAAGATTAAACACAGGCCAAATATATCTCACTGGAACTAGCTTTGAAATCTACTTCAAATCTAGTTGTTTCTCACCAGCCTTCCCTCCTACTACCCTGGTTTAAACCACCTCCATCTCATCTGGATTACTGCAATCATCTCTTACATCTCCCTGGCTAGTCCTTGATCTTTATAGTCTATTCTCAATGTAATGACAGAAATGTTTGTCAAAAACTTCAGTCAGATTCTGTCACTCCTTTGCTTCAAAGTTTCCAATAGACACTGAAATCCAAGCAAAATCCTCATCACACAATAGTCTAGGAGGCCTTCGTAACCTGGCCCAAGGCCCATGATCTTTTTTCTACCACCTGCCTATTTGCTCACAGATTCCAGCACTCTGACTCCTTGAACACATCTATACTTTCCCACTTTAAAAGTCTTTGTATTTGCTCTTCCTTCTGCCTGGTGAATTAATCCTTCGATACCCATATTGTTAATTTACTTGATTATTCCATATCCTCACTTAGTTGTAATCTTATTATTGTAAGTGGTATTATTTTCTGTTGTTGTTTTGTTTCTCAAGGTAGGGTTTTGCTCTCGTCCAGGCTGACCTGGAATTCACTATGCAGTCTCAGGCTGGCCTTGAACTCACAGTGATCCTCCTACCTCTGCCTCCTGAGTGCTGGATTAAAGAAATGTGCCACCATGCCTGGCATGTAAGTGGTATTACTTTCTATATAGGAAACACATTATGAAATTACTAGATTAACCAAGTGGCTAGATATAAGATTAACATGGGAAAGTCACTTTTATTTCTGTGCATCAGCAACAACAAAAAAGCTCTAGAAACCATAACTAATTAAAAAACTCTATCTACAATGATCCCAGGGAATACCAAACATTTAGGTAAAAATCTAATAAAGGTAATGTGAAAATTCAATGGAAAGTTATTAAAACTCCCATGGAGGAAAATTATAAATGTTATAGTAAAAGATAATTATAAAATGACTTAAAGTCATGGAGAAATATGTCATGTTCTGGGCTAGGAATACCAAATATCATAAACATAGAACTTTTGCTCAGAGTAACTTACAGATGCAATGTAATTCTACCTTTATGAGCTTATAAAACTTACAAAAACAAGTCTAAAAGTTATATGGAAAAAGTCTAGAAAAATCAAAGCACTCTTAAAAAAAAAAACAGAAAGAAAAGACTTAACCTATGAGAGAGTAGAACCTATTTTGAATTTGTAACTCAATTTTTTGAGGCAGTGTCTCATTATGTGGCCCAAGCTATCTTAGAAAGTGCTATTTGGCCCAGGCTAGAATTGAACTTGCAACCTTCTTACCTCAACCTCTCAAGTTTTGGGATTACAAGCATGTGCCACTATACCCAGCTTATAAAGCTATTATAATAAATAATATTATATATTATATAATCATATATACAATACATATTATATATTATAACAAGTTACAATTATAATATTATCAATATATAAATTATATATTAATATATAATAATACAATATATAATATATAAATTATATTATAATAAATATAATTATAATAAATTGATACTGTGGCTAGATTAAAAAGAATGATACAATTCTGTATAGACAAAAATCCTAGGAATACACACATATGTACACACACACCTGTTAGAATAAACAAACTGAGAAGGTTGCAAGACATAAAATCAACATATACAGCTGGAGAAATGGCTTAGTGGTTAAGGTACTTGCCTGCAAAGCCTAAGAACCCAGGTTAGATTCCCCTGGGCCCACGTAAGCCAGATGCACAAGGTGATGCATGTATCTGGAGTTGGTTTGCAGTGACTAGAGGCCCTGATGTGCCCATTCTCTCTCTCTCTCTATTGTTCTCAAATAGTAAATAAATAAAAATTTAAAAATAAAAATATTTAAAATCAACATATAGAAATCCATTGTATTTCCATACAGCAATAAATAATCCAAAAATGAAAGAAAAATACTTTGTGAGATATTTTAAAAGAATATACTTCTTATAAATACATCTTCCGGGGACTGCAGAGCTTCCTCAGTGGTTAAAGCACTTGACTGCAAAGCCTAACATGAATTCAGTTACCCAGCACCTATGTAAAGCCAGATGCACAAAGTGGCACATATATCCAGAGTCCATTTGCAAAGGCTTGAGATCCTGGCACAACCATTCTCTCCATCTGTCTCTTCTTTCTCTCTCTGCTTGCTAATAAGTAAATATTTAAAAAAACTGCAAACATAAGTATATCTAATAAAGAAGTGCAAGAGTTACCCTACAACTACACACTGTTGAATTAAAGAATATTTAATACATCTACGTAAATGAAAAATAAGTGTCATGTTCATGGATTAGAAGACTGAATAATGTGAGAATTGCAATATTCCTAAATGTACCTGTTCAAAGCTAAAATATCCAAAATTAGCCAAGCATGATGGCACATAACTTAATCCTAACACTTGAGAGGCAGAGGTAGGAGGATTGCCATGAGTTTGAGGCCACCCTGAGACTCCATAGTGAATTCCACATCAGCTTGGACTAGAGCAAGACACTACCTCAAAACAGAAAAACAAAGCAAACAAAATACAATTTTATGAGACCATTATGGACATTTTTTACTTGTTTTAATAGTTCTTTCAGTCCCCAAATTTGTGCACATGTAAATGTATATTTAAATTACTTAGTCAAAATATCCAGTTTCAAAATAGTCTACATATTTCCATTATAACACTATTTACTTATATTTTATTCTCGTGTTGATGAAAATACTTAGTGGTTGAGGTGCTTGCCTATGAAACCTAAGGGCCCTGATTCAATTCCCCAGTACCCACATAAGCTAGATGTACAAGGTAGCGCATGTATCTGGAGTTTGTTTGCAGTGGCTAGTGGCCCTGGTGTGCCCATTCTATCTCTCTTCTCTCCCTCTTTCTCTCTCTCACTCAAGTAAATAAAATACTAAAAAACACAATCAACTGGGCATGGTGGTGCATGCCTTTAATCCCAGCACTCAGGAGGCAGATATAGGAGGCTATCCTGAGACTCCATAGTGAATTCCAGGTCAGCCTAGGCTAGAGTGAGACCCTACCTCAAAAAAAAAAAAAAAAAAAAAAAACAACCCACAATCAGTGGAATGTCTGGCATGAGAAATATGATAGTAAAGCTGATAAAATGAAAATGTATGAATTAATTGCCATAGCTCTATACACTATGAAGGAATACTACCTCCAATAGAGTAAGGTGAAGGAAGAAACTATGCTCTCAAACAATGAAGTACATTCAGATATTTCACAATCAAAATGATGTCATTTTCAGAGCATAAAATATTATAACAGTCACTGAAAAATTGAGGACATGGGAGGCAGAGGTAGGAGGATTAACAAGAGTTCGAAGCTACCTTGACACTACACAGTGGATTCCAGGTCAGCCTGGGCTAGGACGAGACCCTACCTTGGAAAAACTAAAAAGAAAAGGGACAAACCAATCTCGAAACTGTATAATAACAAAAGCCTGAAACAGAGGAAATCACCTATAGCTTCTACTTCCAACACCTATAAACTAACTTTCACATGACCGCCATGAAACTGAGACAACAACATAGGACACGGGCATTAGCTCTCTCTCCCGCAACACAGAAAGCTTAGTGAAGGAGCAGATTTCATGGAGAAATGAAATAGTAGTGATGCCTGCATTCTTTGGGATGTGATTGTTGTGGAAACCGACTTGAGCTGCTTTTTTAAGAGAGAGGAAAATTAGGTGACCTTATCTCAGCAACCCCAGTAGCAGATGATTTATTGCCTTCATCTTGAGGTGAAGCACCAATGTTTTCCTCTCCATAGAAGTCTGGGATAAGTTCAGGATGAGCTGTCGTAAAGCTACTGGCCTTTCTGTAAGATGAAAACAATCTGTGATGATGAAGGGAATCTTTTGAAGCTCTATTTAGTTGGTGACTGTCTTGAATATTAGAGGCAAGTGTATTTGCTTGATTGGAAGAAGAAATATCTTTTGGGAGAGAATAGAAGGAGGACGTGCTTTGTTGATAAGAGGCTTTGTCAATAGTGTTCTGTTGACTTGGAAAAACAGCTTTGACATCAAAAGTTTCAAAGCCTTTACTGTTAGGTTCAGGATGAGAGAAGCTTATGTGCTTTGGTGTAACACTATGATTTGACTTTTCAGTAAAGGCCTTAGTTTCCTTTACACTAAACAGGTCCTGATTACTTGATGGGAAATCAAAGAAAGTGGCACTTCTGTAGTAGGAAACTACACTTAGTTTACGGGAAGAGCGTCTTCGGAGTCTAGTGGCATCTGAGGAAGACTTTAGATCACTGGTAGGTAATTCTTCTTGAGAATCAAAGTTAACTCTGCTTTGCTGTCTCCAGGACAAAGTACTGTTGCTTCGAAATTTTGACAGTAATGACTGTCTCCTCCCAGAGAGACATGAGTGAAAAGATGTATTTGACTTATATATTGAAGAAGGACGTAACGTTATAGTAGCACGATCTTGTTTGGGGTGCAAAATGAATGTGCCTTTATGATGCGTGTGGTCTTCAGTAACATGATGTTCAGTATTATTTGATTGGAAGTTCTGATCTTCTTTGCAGCAGCTATAGTGAAAAACAAACAAACAAGAATAAAATACCCATCAAGATTCCTTAGGAATAATATTTCTTACTAATAGAGAAACAAGAGGAAATAAAACTAGGGATGGGTGTAGTGGCTCATGCCTTTAATCTCTGCACTTGAGAGGCTGAGATTGGAGGACTGTCATAAGTTTCAGGCCAACCTGGGTTACAGAGTCAGCCTGGGCTAGAGTGAGACCCTACCTCAAACTCCCCCCCCCCAAAAAAAAACAGAAAGGAGGAAGGGAGAGAGGGAAGGAAGGAGATGGGGAGGGAGAGGGGGAAGGAAGAAGGAAGGGGAAGAAGAAGAGAGGAAGAGGAAAGGGAAAGGAAAGGAAGAAAAAGTGGCTCAAGTTAGTGACCACACATATGCATGCAGAAGAATGTGCGGGGTAGATTATGTACCCCTACAAATGCCTGTCCACTCTGTTAAAGCTTGGGGAAGAAAACCAAACTTGAGGAAGCAGGCAGAAAGATCAAGGCAGACATGTAATAAAGGGACATCAATATTAATGAATCTCTAGAAAGAAAAATAGAATATCTGCTTTTTAAAAACAATAAATCACACTATCTTTTTGAGACCACTGTTCTATTTAAAGGCATTAACTGAGATAAATTTATATTCAGTTGGCGAATTGCATTTTAAAATATTAACCATGGGTAAGCAAAATCTCTTGGGGGTGGGGAAGTACTTTGATATCCAGTTACTTTGTTTCACATGTTTTCTTCTAAAGCATACCTTAAGCATTTTCCCATACTGAATTTAATCCGAAGCAAGTCTTTCCTTCCCTCCTAGGCCATCATTCATAAGCCTTGAAATGCCCTGTGTAGGTGGAACAGGTCAGGAGACTGAGTACTTAAGCTGCATGTGGAATTACCATGGCAAAAACACAGAATGTATGACAGTAGATTCTAGAACCAAATGACATCAGTTTAGAATCAGACTGTTCCGTCGCTTACCTTTCTGAAGAGTTATTAATTCCTGAGGCTGGAGAATGAGTGTTCTCATTTCGTTATATTCATGGAGTTAGCCAACAAATCAAGGATGGTGGGATACAGTTGGGTGCTGGCAGTTACATATATGATATCTGCTCAGTTCTTTTCTTAGGACTCTCTCTCACCAGCAACCTTAGGCAGCTCTGGCCTACTAATTCTTTCACTTAAGTGTTCTTTACCTGAGGTTTTTACATCTAATAAAATGGTAAAGTGACACTTCAGAGTATATGGACTGAAGGTACACTGAGATGAGGAGAAAAAAGTTTTAAAAACAGCAAGTGCCATGGTCCTAACCCCTCGAATACCACCTACAATGATAGTCAAGCATGCGACCTGACTGTCTGGGCCACGACTCCAGATGCTTTCTGCTTACTGTGTCCTATAGATATCTAAGCCTCCACTTCTACTATAACCACTCTATTCCTACCAAGACCAATGCTCCAATATTATAGCTCATGATGCCCAGTGAGCATGCTTGTCGATAATCATAAGGGCTACACTTTAACTACAATTTCATGGTTATAGCTCAGCTGAACATTAGAAAATCTTCCAGTTTCTCAAATTTTGGGGTACATCAGTGTCACTGGGTCCTGAGAATGAGCATTTCCAGCAATCTCAGCAGCCAGGTGGGATGCTGATGGTGCACAGACCACACTTTGAGTAGTTCTGTTTTAGAGCATGTGGGGTATTAATAACACCAACAGTCAAGGTAGAAATGCTTTCTGAGCCATTTAAACCAGATTGTCCTAAGAACAGCGAGTAACCCCAGGACTGGCATGCCCTCCCCTGGTACCTAGAGAAGTAACCTCAGGGAATCTATATTAGACCTTAGGAGAAGTTCACGGGGGGCGGGCCTATGGAGGCTGTAGCTACGCCTCTGGTTCTAGCTCACACTTGCTCGCTCTCTGCTTCTTGGTCTGCTAGTATGTCAAGAGTCTCTGCCACATGCTGCCACTACCACAGATGCCATCATGACTTCCTCACCATGAGGAACTGAAACCTTCAACTAGCCTTTGAAAAGCTTATAAAAAAAAATGACCCTTAGTTCCCAAATCTAAGAAACAAAGGTCGGTCTTATTTTACTTGACCAAGAGCATTGTAAGTGAAAGGTCACTGTTAAATGCATCTTTCAAGTTCTGTGGTTAGCTCAGACACAGGCACAGAACTTCCCACAGGTTCCACAGCCTCCCAATATAGCACCACCATTTGGGGAGCAAGCTTTCAAACCACACACCAAGTGGAATCTTCCACTTGGGAGCCCAATCCATCTGCCAACTGTTTCTTTAAACAAAATTTTCTTCTTGTGTTTTGAATCACACGTCCTATCTATATTTTCTATAGCTTCTTTCATTACTCCAGTGGCAGAGACAGATACTGTGTGGTCAATACCTAAAATTCCTACAGGAAAAAGTTGCCTTTATCTTTGGGCTACACTGGTCATTTCCTTTCTGTTTTTCTTTTTAGCTTATGGTGTGGGGCTCTAACCTAGGGCTAAGTACTTTACCAGTGAGCTTCATCTCCAGGTCCATTTCTTTCTTAATTGGTAAAATGAAACAACTTTTACAGAATTTATTCTTGATTAGACAGGGTGCAAAACACTTTTCCATATAATCTCACTTAAGACTTAGAGCAACACAAGCCATGTTTGGAGAATTGATGCTATGTAGTTAGTTAAAAGCTAAGCCAGGGTTCATACCTGCATCTGAATGATTTCAACCCTGATGGCCTCCATCACTACTCTTGGAACCTTGTCTTCCTTGCTTTCTGTCTTCTGGGTCTTTTCCCATTCACTTCACCAGCAATGCCTTCTTTTGCAGGCATGCCCACTCTAGGCATTCCTGCAGTATTTGTTCCAGAGGGCTGCGCAAACCATCCTCTTCTCTCTTTCCTCACTGCCCATTCTGCTTGGGCAACCACATCCATTTCCACAGCATCTGGACTTGGCACACAGGCTGGTAGGATGTCCAGCTTCCAAACAGCTTTCCCTGAAGAGAATCTTCTCTCAGGCTCTGGCAGCCTCCTTTCACAGAAAGCACCCTGGTGAGAGCAGCCACAGGCAGTGGCTTCAAGCTCTTTGAAGGTTCTTCCTTGCTGGAGGTTCCAGAACCTAGCTTTAGGATGCTCAGGGACGTGACACTTGCTTTGTCCTTGGCCTTTGAGTTTCTGGTTAAGTGACTGAGATCATACCTCTTCACATCCCGTAACCCTTTAAAGAACAGTTATTCAATTTATGAGACTGTGTTTTAGTCCAGGCTATGCATCTAGAGCTCAGACAGAGCCTGGCACAGGGTAGACACACTCAGTGAACAAGGAGGACGTAGCCTCCCTCCCCATCCCCGTCTCACTTTTTATAGAAGCTTGTACAAGAAAAAGCCTATTGGCAAACATACTGGAAGAGGTTGCTCAATATTACTAATGTTTAGGGAAATGCAAATTGGAAAATTATTAGTTAACATTTTATCTCTGTCAGCTGGCTATAATTAAAAATAATGCCATCACAAGAATGTATATATGGAGATAACAATTCTTATGCACTGGTTATATGATTATGGACTAGATACACTTTGAAGAGTGATTTAGGAACACACATAACAATCTACTTGGTCTACAAGTCAGCAACTCAAGTATATGCTTTTAAGAAATTCTTCAACATGCACCTAAGGAATTATGAAGAAGGGTATTCAAAAGCACTGCTTATAAAAATTAAAAAAATGGTAATATAAACATTCAGCAATAGGGAAACAAGGTATAACTCTTCAGTGAGATGATGCATAACATTTGAAAGGAAGGAAATAATTTTACATGCATTAACATGAAAAAAAATTCAAAAATAAACATCTAAAATAAAAATCAACAACATACTATGTATTATATAATTTCATTTGTGGAAATTTTATAAACAAAATTCTGTTTATTCCTTGTTTACATAACAAGAACATGTAAGAGTGAAACTGAGTGTTAGGATTTCAGGAAAGTCCTTAAGCCCAAACCCTAGGTTTGCATTTGCATTCAAAGAATTGTACAAACCAAACTAAGAAGAATAATTACTAAATTATTATACTTATTGAGGGAAGTACAAAACCAAGAGAAGGAAAATGAATATATTCACTGGTCTGATAGCCCACATGGTAGGCCTGGAAAACCTGTAAAAAGAGTCAGAGAGGAAAGGAAAGAAAGTACACAGAGCTCCTACCACGTGGAGCAGGGCTGATGTGAGATGAGGAGAAAAGCCATAACCCAGAGGTTCAGGAGTGGTCAGGCCACCCAGGGAGCCTGCCCTCCTCTTGTAAATGTATTTATAACCTTACTGTAGCGGCCTAACCTTCTGGCTCAGGTAAACCAGAGTGAGAGTTGACTGGTCTGGGCTAGGGGCTGGCTCAGGAAGAGGGCAGACATGCCACCAAGTTCTGGGGGCTGAATTTGACCAACTACAATGTTAGGATTAGATTTAAATTCTAGGAAAGGGGACTGCTCCCCCAGGAGGGGCTCAGGTTTTTTGTGGAAAAATAGATTTAGGGAAGAGATTAAAAACTCAGATCATACTTTGATCTCTAGCAAAGCAGAGACTGCAAAGAGTCCCAAATACATTCCTGCCTTTACCTGCAGTGGCCCAGTCATCCTAACTGCCTAAAAAAGCTACCTAACTCCTTCTCAGGAGAAAAATTAGTATTTCTTAAAGACTGCATGCTGACTTTAAAGTAAAAGCTACCTCTGAGAGAAAGGAGTGGGAAGAGGATTTTAGTTACATATAAAAAGTTTCATTAAAAAAATCTGATAAAAAACTTTTTTATTACAAATTTAAATGGCTACAAATTACAGTATACAAAACTGCCATACACTGATTATCTAAATCTATGTAACTCAATGCCTTGAATCAAATTTCAACACCAAAACTAATTTGACAGCCGTAAGTAACAGTTAAGGGTAAAAATTCAAAACAACAAGAGCAAGGTCTATAGTTTGGCTCATGAAGATCAAAGTTAAAAGACTTTCAAACCAGCCCTCAAAGGCGTGCTTTTGTCTGTAGACTCACTTTATGAGTTAATCCTTCGCAAAGTACTAGGCACTGTGCCTTGTGTTATGTTGGTATTCTCCTAGGATAAGTTCTTTTCCTTTCCAAACAGTCATTACCATTTCTGTTGATGCTATCTGAAGTAATCCAGTGAACCTAACACCTAGCAAATATCTAGGTCAAGAAAGAAAGCAACGAGTCACATGATCACTATGTAATTTTATGTAAATTTTGAAACACATCTATTTTTCCTAAGGCCTACAGTGATAAGGAAGAATATAGAATTTATTATTTTAAGATTTAAAAAGTTAAAAGAAGGTTTCTAAAGCTCTACCTAACATTCTCACTTAAGCAATAATTTTTAAACCCACAATTTGAAAGAAAATATAGGTCAGCTATGGTACAATAAAAAGAGGTGGGTAAGCTAAGAGAAAAAGAAAATGAAGGAAAACATATTCAGAAATAATGACTTAATTTGAAATTGAAAATGTGAATGTGAACTAGAGGCCTTGAAAAGATTTTTAAATTTATTTTTGATATACCCTCAAACACCAAAATAGTCTATAATATTATGTTGCCTAAAAGCAGTATGCATCCGTAACTGATTTTTTTGTGTCTATGACTGTGTTCATGTGAGGAACTAATGCTACCAAGGTGAGAGATGATTCCATGTCTTAGAGCAGAGATAAAAACAAGATCAGTCAAAATGTGTTAGTGCCAAGAACCAATGATGCCTTCCAAGA
Organism: Jaculus jaculus; assembly: GCF_020740685.1. Classification (NCBI taxonomy): domain Eukaryota; kingdom Metazoa; phylum Chordata; class Mammalia; order Rodentia; family Dipodidae; genus Jaculus; species Jaculus jaculus. The sequence continues at coordinate 54,147,806 of NC_059119.1, forward strand.
TACCTGTGCTATTGTTAGAGAACAAAGACACCACCTTAACAAGCCTGCTGGAGGTATAAGGTAAGAATGGAGGATCAGTCACCATCATCAGCACAACCTAACAGACGAAATTAGTTCAATCCAAAAAAAAACATAACCAATAAGGCCAGAAGATGCTTGTATATTGAGAGAAAGCATGCAATAATTTGTTTTCTTTTCTTTTCTCCAGGCAATGTCTCACTCTAGCTAAGGCTGACCTGGAGTTTATTCTCTTGTCCAAGCTGGCCTGGAACTCATGGTGATGTTCCTACCTCAGCCTCCCAAGTATCGGGACTAATGGTGTGCACCACCACACACAGCTGGGCATGTAAGAAATTCTAATAATAGTTACAGAAAATACAATCCGCTAATTTTTGTTAGGATCAAATTTCATGCCTCTTTTTAAAATTATTTATTTATTTATTTATTTGAGAGAGAGAGAGAGTTGGCATTCCAGGGCCTCCAGCCACTACAAACTCCAGACACATGTGCCACCTTGTGCATGGGTACTGGGGAATTGAACCTGGGTCCTTAGGCTTTGCAGGCAAGTGCCTTAACCACCAAGCCATCTCTCCAGCCCTCATGCCTCCTTTAAGGTTTTTTGTTTGTTGGTTGGTTGGTTGGTTTTTTCGAGGTAGTATCTTACTAGCCCAGGCTGACCTGGGATTCTTTATCCTCAGGGTGGCCTTGAACTCAAGGTAATCCTCCTACCTCTGCCTCCTGGGTGCTGGGATTAAAGGCATGTGCCACCATGCCTGATTTAAGTTTTGACAGCTAAGTATATATTTCCTTTCTTCTGTATAAGAAAGAGAATAATATTAGAAAATTGGGACTTGTATCTACTTTACTTGAAAAATTAAACTCAGGGCTAGAGAGATGGGTTAGCAGCTAAGGCACTTGCCTGAGAAGCCTAAGGACCCATGTTTGACTCTCCAGATCCCACAAACATAACACAAGCACAAGCTCACACATGTACACGAGGTGGCACACGCATCTGGAGTTCAATTACAGTGGCTGGAGACCCTGGTGCAACAACTCTCTGTCTCATTTCTCTCTCATAAAAAAATATTTAAAAAAAGTAAAACTTGGGCCAAGGAGATGGCTCCATGGGTAAGAATGCTTGCTACATCAGCATGAGGGTATGAGTTCAATTTCTGGAATCCAATAAAAAGCTGAGCATGGCCACACACGCCTGTAAGCCCAGGCCTGAAGGTAGAGACAGAAGGACTGCTTGGGCTCACTGGTTAGCTAGTCTAACCAAAACATGAACTCCAGGTTCGGTGAGAGAGCCTGTCTCAAAGAAATAAGGTGGCAGAGTGACAGAGAAGGATATTCAACATCTTCCTTTGGCCCACAGTCACAGGCACATCCATCCTTACACATACATCTGAATAGACATGTGTACCACACACACACACTCGCACACAAAGAAAAAGAAGTAAAACTCTAAGCACAGCAGACATATTTTACCAGTGGAACCTATAATTATCAAGTATTAACTTTGCCATGAGGGACACTGGATAAAGAACATATTCTTTTCGAAGTTAGGATGCTGTATCTGCCATGGCCAGCCTTCTTCATAATATGGCAACCTGAAACAAACTTCACAAAAACCTTGTTTTTAAAAATCATTTATTCAAATTTTACTTTCCAGAAATTTATTTAGAAATATGTATTAAATCTATGTATTATTATTTAAAAAAAAACAAGTATGAGCTTTTATTTTTTTTTTTCTAAAAGAAGGCTAAATAGAAAAAGCTTCTTTGCTGTTACTTAGTTGCTCTACTGCAGTCTATCATTAGGGCTGTATTATAGCTCTCTTAGTATGATATTGCTAGCAAAGACACCCAGGATCAGTGAAGAAGAGGGCAAGATTTATTATTTACTTGTTTATTTATTTGAGAGCAACACAGAGGGAGAAAGAGGCAGAGAGAGAGAGAATGGGCACACCAGGGCTTCCAGCCGCTGCAAATGAACTCCAGATGTGTGTGCCCCCTTGTGCATCTGGCTAATGTGGGTCCTGGGGAAATCGAGCCTCAAAACGGGGTCCTTAGGCTTCACAGATAACAGATAAGCCATCTCTCCAGCCCAAAGAAGAGGGCATGTCTTAATGATGCTGTCCTAATAGCTTTGGTACGTCTAACTTTTCACACTAGTTGTATGTGGCCATCTTTCATAACTTTCACAAATCTTTCTTATGCCTACTTTAAATGTATACCTATTCCATTATTTGAAGTTTAATTAAGTACTATATTTAACTCTGTATCTAGCATAAACTTAACAAAGGCTGAGTCTCTTTCTAGAATTTTGGAATTTCCTTAGCCAGCAAGCCTATATCCAGTTAGGGTTTTAAGAGCCATTTGACCTAAACTCCTATAACAAGGCTTCCAGTTCTCAGTCTACTAGACCTCTGGCTGGTCCCTGACTCTAATATGTCCTTGCTATAATATGATGACTAAGTCTGTGCAAAGCACTTCGAATGCGGGAATGCCTCGGGTTTACCCACAGTTTGGGTAACCAGCTGGCTGGCGCTATGGCACAGACATAACCTACTCCCGTTCTCATGGGGCTTTCTACTAGACAGCTTCAGTCTAGGAAGGGCTTATCTAAAAAGCCACACAGTGGGCTGGAGAGATGGCTTAGCGGTTAAGCGCTTGTCTGTGAAGCCTAAGGACCCCAGTTCGAGGCTTGATTCCCCAGGACCCACGTTAGCCAGACGCACAAGGGGGCGCACGCGTCTGGAGTTCGTTTGCAGTGGCTGGAGGCCCTGGCGTGCCCATTCTCTCTCTCTCTCTTTCTCTCTCTCTCTCAGTCTCTCTGTCACTTTCAAATAAATAAAAATGAAACAAACAAAAAAAATTTTTTTAAAAAGCCACACAGTGACCACATTTTAAAAAGTTGTCCTAGCCGGGCGTGGTGGCACATGCCTTTAATCCTAGCACTTGGGAGGCAGAGGTAGGAGGGTCGCCATGAGTTTGAGGCCACCCTGAGACTACATAGTGAATTCCAGGTCAGCCTGAGCTAGAGTGAGCCCCTACCTCGAAAAGCCAAAAAAAAAAGTTGTCCATTCTGACTCTGCTGCATTTTCCTCAATACGTTCAAGATATATTACTAGTTACTTAAATTCCTTTCATCAGTGCAATCTAAATGATCTAAATACTGAGAATATTTAATGTGAATTTAATTATAATCTATGGCAAAATAACCACACCTTTTGTGAAATATATTGTAAATACACATCGAAACTATTGAAATAATAGCAATATAATGCAAAAGAAACTGTCAATGCCACATGGGAAATATCTTAGGGAAACTTACCCGCCTTCACTTTCTGCTTCCTCTGAGCTATTGCTTGTTGCTGAACTTTGAACTGTCGCCAGCTTTCTCTTTCTTGCTCTGTGCTGAGGACTTATCTTATGAACCATTACCTTCCCTCCAAGTTCATCTTGTATATATTCCTCCAGCTTTGGAATCGTTTCTTTAAGAAATCTGATTTCCTCCTTGAGTTCTTCCATATTTGTCAACAATTCATTTAACTTTTCCAATATCTGAAGTTGCCTCTTTTGAAATATTATCCCTGTTTCCTCATCATTATGCACTTCATCTGGCAAAGTTATTGAATCAAATGTCTTGTGAAGAGAAAGACATCTTGGTAAACTGTAAGCTGCCCTTGGTTTTCGGGCTCTATGGTACCACAAAACCAGCAAGCTAATTCCAGCAGTTCCCACCATAATGCCAAGCATCAGTTCTTTGTTCATGGAATGAGGCATCTCTTGGTTTTTTGTTTCTAAAATTAAAAAGCAAAAATTTAAATGATGTTTCCTTGTCCAAGAAAAAATTATTGATGTTTTGTCAATCAATAAAAGCAAAGTCTTCATCATTAAAAACCTTGATAAGTCAAAAGCTAAAGAGCAAGTGCCTCTATAATATATATTGCTTAAGGGAAATGCATTAAGGATATTACTGAAGGCTAGAGCAAATTATTGAAGTTAATTATGATTTATATTCTCCATTACCAACCTAATGTTTACCCTTGACTCATATCTTAAAAAGTTTGATGTACAGAAGCAAAAGTATCATTATCCGTTTCTGAAAAATTAAGAATTCACATTGTTTTTAACTTTCTCAGATATTTTATTTGTATTCAGTTAATGGCCTAGATTTCTCTGTCTTATATAGTCATTAGAGAAGGAAAAGAATATGCTCTACCTTATTATTTATTTCACATATTGACCTAAAGTTACAGATTCACATTTTTTATGCCCAGAACTTAAGAAATATAAAATATACTAGAAAGACATGGTGAGGTGATAACTCACCACATCTCTATTTTATTCAACTTGGAAAGCCAAAAACATATAGACCAGTTTCATCCCTTTATTCTGACCTAGAATTCCTCTGCATGTTACATTTCTACTTAAATGTGTGGTCTTCCTGTTTTGTTTCATGTTAACTTTTCACTTTTTTAAATAATAAGGCATCGTCTTCACTCATTCCTTCATCTTTCTCACCTTTCACCTTTATATTCAAGGCCCAAGATATGGCCGACCTCATTCCTAATCAACTCAGATGCTTTGACTAAAAGTACCACAATCTCATTTTACTAGTACTATTGCCTCTCCCTTCCCTTAAAGTCAGAAAACAATTAAAGTAAAACATTAGTATATTCTCTTCTCCTTCTTAGACTAAGACATGCCAATAAATATATCAATAATATAGCAAACTTTTGTAATTAGAGTAAAATATACTGAAGTTTTTAAAAACTATACTTTGAAGTTCCAAAATTTGGTTTCTCTTCTGCATTACAAACAGGAAAACACTTGTCTTAGATTTTGCTAGCAACTTGGGAGAAATGTTACAAGTGGTAGAAAATTGCCCATTTTGGGAACAGAATATTAGAACACAGCCACCTATGGCCCAGAAAAGAAAAAGACAGAGAGAGAGAGAGGGAGGGAGGGAGGGAGGGAAGGAGGGAAGGGGAGAGAGAGAGAGAGAGAGACTCCCCTTAACGTCTACTGGTTTCCAGCCGGAGGTATTTTCTGGACTGTCACAAAGAAAAAAAGAAAAAAAAAAAAAAAAAACAGCCTGGTAGTCCTGTTGAATTTGTGTTGTGGAGTACTGAAGTATGAAAGAAAGATCTCCAGAAATGCATCATTAAATCCTCTCAGTGCTCACAAAGAATGATCTCCAGGAGAAAAATAATCACTAGGAAGAGCTATCAACTAAAGTATTCCCAAAGAGTATGTAAAGTTAGGCTGGATAGAGGACTCAGTGGTTAAAGGTACTTGCCTACAAACCCTGATGGCTTGAGTTCCATTCCCCAGTACACTCATAAAGCGTACTCACAAAGTGGCACATGCATCTGGAGTTCACTGGCAGGGGCAAGAGGCCTTGGTACACCCATTACCCCCCCTCAAATAAATAAATTAAATTAAATTTTAAAACAAGATTGTATAAAGCTTATTCATATTGCAAAGAATACAGAATCCATGAGGCTTTTAGCAGAGATCCCAGAAGATAATGTGTTGGTCATGGAGTGAATGTAACCCTCCAGTTAAGACCATTTAGACTCTCCTTAAAATTGATTAAGCCTCCAAAGGATTAAAGTGATTCACATACATTTTAACTGCCATGAAGATGAAGTCTATTAATACTTTAAAGAGATAGAATAAAAAAGCAGAATACAAAGACATAAAGCTGAAATGTCTAACATCCAACAAAAGTTTACCAGACATTCAAAGAAGCAAGAATATTTATAGAAAAGACATAATTGGCAAACAAACGTATTAAGACAGTTCTTAAAAATGTTTGCAATTTACTATAAATATACAAATATAGTAATGATAAATGCCCATATGATGAGAGGAAAAGAGGGTCTTAAGCCATATATGATTTTTCAAAATTAAAAAAATAAATAAAAATATGAAATGGAATTGACAGTGAAAAAAAAAATCGCCATGGAACAACAGAAATCAGTGAACTTGAACACATAACATTACAAACCATCTACAAATGAACTATACCAAGAAAGAAAACCAAGTAGAGCCAATGATGTATCATCTAGCAATACAGAAAAGACACAAAGTCAGTTAGAGAGGGGAAATGGTGACCAAATATTTTCAAATCAGACAAAGGTCTACACAAACCAAGCATATAAGAAAAGCACACCAAGGTACAATATTATTAGATTAATTTTATTTTTTTTTATTTTTTAAAGTTATTTATTTATTTATTTGAGAGCGACAGACACAGAGAGAAAGACAGATAGAGGGAGAGAGAGAGAATGGGCGCGCCAGGGCTTCCAGCCTCTGCAAAGGAACTCCAGACGCGTGCGCCCCCTTGTGCATCTGGCTAACGTGGGACCTGGGGAACCGAGCCTCGAACCGGGGTCCTTAGGCTTCACAGGAAAGCGCTTAACCGCTAAGCCATCTCTCCAGCCCTAGATTAATTTTAAAAAGCCATGAAGACAGTATCTTAAAAGCAGTCAGAAGAAGACAGGGAAGGAGGAGGTAGTGGAGTATTACTGCTGATGTCCTCAGAACTATTTTAAGTGAGAAAACAATGACCTCTTTAAAATGCTGGGGGGAGGGGAAGCTTTCAACTTAAATTTCTATACTCAGTGAAATATTTGTCAAAACTGAAAATGTAAACTAAATTTTTTGTGATGTAAACTAAATTCGGTACCAAGAGACATGTGTTATAAGCAATGTTAATATAAGTTCTTCAAGCAGAAGAAAAATGTTGAGAGAAAACAATTGACACAAAAAATGAAGAGCGTCAATAACAGCAAGTATGGGGCAAACATGTCAGTTTTCTCATTTAAACATATCTATATATTAAGCAGGGCGTGGTGGCGCACACCTTTAATCCCAGCACTCGGGAGGCAGAGGTAGGAGGATCACTGAGTTCGAGGCCACACTGAAAATGCAGAGTGAATTCCAGGTCAGCCTGAGCTAGAGTGAGACCCTACCTTGAAAAAACAAAACAAAAAAATAATAATAAAAATAAAAATATCTATATAAAATAATTGCTTATTAAAGCAAAGGTGAAGCTGAATGTGGTAGCACACGCCTTTAATTACTTGGGGAGCAGAAGCAGCAGGGTTGCTGTGAGTTTGAGGCCAGTCTGGGACGACAGAATGAGTTTCAGGTCAGCCTGGGCAAGAGCGAGACCCTACCTCAAAAAACCGAAACAACAAAAATAAAGCAAAGGTGATAACATACCATGGGGTTTATAACATACCTAAGAAGTTAACATGTAAGACAACAGCCCAAAATACAGAAAGGGACAAAATTAAATTATATATACTATTTGTAAATGTTTTAGATTATAATGTAGTTAAGGATGTTATTTGTAAACCCCACAGTAGCCACATGAAAAGAAAGGAAAGGAGGGAGGGATGGAGGGGAACAGGGAGAGAGAAAGCCACAAAAGTAAAAATAAGCCAGTATGGGGAGAAAACTGGAATACTAAAGATATGCATTGTGTCCAAAAGAAGGTAGGAAAGAGTGGGGAATGGAGACAACAGATGGGTAAATGGAAAAGAAATAGAAATGATGTTGTAGCTATATGGAGAAAGCATGCTGAAAGATGAAATAAAAACCTTTTTGAATAAAGTTCTAACTGGAAAGGAAAGTTCATGAAGTAGAAGAAATATTGGACAATTGTACAGTAATCAATGAGAAGGCAAAGGGGATAGGCTCCAGCAGACCATTCACAAACCATTCACAGTAATGAAAGCAAAGGCAAAATATGTAAGCAGATTCGGGTACAGTGGGTAGACATGGGAGTTTATGGAAGTTCTCCGACTGCTTTTTGTCCAACACAGTTACATGTGACAGACAGGGCAAGCATGAGGAAGATATGGATTCTGAATTAAGTTGCATACCTGATTATTGGTTTCCTATGGTTCCTATCCTACTATTTTCCACACAGCAAGACATTATTGTTTCCTAAATACTAAATAACCAAGTAAAAGTGATGTTTTAAATGCCCTATGGAAGAGGGCCTCAAAGAATAAGGACCAAGGATCTATTTCCAAGAAACTACTTTAAAAAAAAAAAAAGAAACTAATAAAAAAAAATAGCCCATCTTTAGATTCCTGTTGTGTTAAATTATATGTAGGAATTATTTGATTTAGAAGCACTACCTCATTACAGGATATTATTAAAGATTATTATAAATTGTATTCCAGAAACTATTTCTGATGAAGGTGAATATTATCTCCAAGAAGTTAAGAATCCCTATTCTTAAATTAAGGATTTCAAAGAAGCTTTGGTGCTTAATCTGGCCTCCCTGAGCTCAAAGTATTTTGCCAAGGAATTTTAATAACCAAAGCATACTCTTAACTAATTGGTATAACTGGTAGCTGCAAATCTAATCAATTGCTCACTCCCACCCACTCGGGAGATGTGCTACTAGTAAAAGAATACAATCGGACTGGAGGGATAGTTTAGCGGTTAAGGCGTTTGCCTGCAAAGCCAAAGGACCCAGGTTTGATTCCCCAGGATACACATTAGCCAGATGCACAAGGAGGCACAGGTGTCTAGAGTTTGTTTGCAGTGGCTGGAGGCCCTGGCACACCCATTTTTTTTCTCTCTTTCTCCCTCTCCCTCTGTCATGTAAATAAATAAAAATATTTTTTAGGGCTGGAGAGATGGTTTAGCGGTTAAGCGCTTGCCTGTGAAGCCTAAGAACCCCGGTTCGAGGCTCGGTTCCCCAGGTCCCACGTTAGCCAGATGCACAAGGGGGCGCACGCGTCTGGAGTTCGTTTGCAGAGGCTGGAAGCCCTGGTGCGCCCATTCTCTCTCTCTCCCTCTATCTGTCTTTCTCTCTGTGTCTGTCACTCTCAAATAAATAAATAAAAAATTAAAAATATATATATATATATATTTTTTTTAAAAGAATACAATCAATTTGTAAGTTCAGTTAAAGTTATTTCCACAAGATATTATACTATATCATAAAACTAAATCATCTTGAAAAATTGTCACAAGAATACAGTAGAAATAAAAGTTACTATACATCTATGACTTACATTTGCACCATAGGTAAATCATACATCAAGCTTGATCAGCTTCTTCTTTCTTTCTTTGTTTGTTTAATTGACCAGTGAAAATATTAGGACTGGGGTATACCTCAGTAGTAAAACTTTTGTTTAGGATACGTGAGGCCCAGGATTAGATTTCCAAATCACACACTTACACACACGCACACAAACACACACACATGCACTCAGTGCAGAACGTCCACATGCTGACCTAGCTGTCTATCACAAAGAATCTCCCTATGTTGACTGTTTGGCCCATTCCTGCTACGTCAACCTTGAACATTATATTAAGAAACAGTCACACTTGAAAATTTTTCATTTAGTGAGTAAACAAATAGAACCGAAAATCTACCCAAAAGAAGACCTTATCCTCAAGGGAGAATCAGATTTTGACACAGGAGAAAGAGTCCTACTTTGTTTAATCTTTCTTTAGGAAACTACACAATTTCCGAATTATCTCTCTGCAGCATGTCAAATCCTATTATTGTTTTTTGGACAAATAAAACCAAAGCACATAACTGTCAAGTCACTTACCTACTTACCAAACTAAAGAAGTGAGAAAGCTTGCCCCGACACCATTCCTAAATTCTGGAAGCAGCCAGCTGCATGCAGAATATTCAGAAAGCAGCAAACAAGGACATGAAGGAGAATGCTGACTGGGCAGAGGTGTTCAGAGGTAAACTATGGCTTCAGAACTATGAAAATTACTGAGGAAGAACTAGACTCAATAGAGCTGGCACTTGTTTTTTTTTTTTTCTAATTAGAAACAATAGATAAGGCTATCCTTGAATTTCATGTTAATATGAAACAAATGTGTTTCTATGCCAATATTTTGAAAAGTAATACATTGAAGTAGTGCAGCATAATACTAAATATGTGCTTGTGTGACAATGATTTGAAAATGACTCTGACTAAAAAGTGGGCTACAAAAGTAATAATTCACAATATTTGCTTGCTTGCAGTATAATTTCAAAGGTTATATGAAGTCTTTTACAGGTTTTGTACTTATAGTTATATTAGTACATACCTATACTGAGGTAGCATAGAATGGTAATCAAAAATTTATTGACCAGACTTTAAAAGTCATTTTTAATAACCAGATGGAAAATACTGTGACAACTTTTCTTTTGTAAATTGCTTATCCCAGTGGAAAATGATACATTATTTTTAGTGTAAGTTATCTAAAATTAATGTGTGATAGATAAAGGTAATTTATAGAAGAATCACCTAGTGAAATATAATTCTAATGAAATTGAGGCAGAAAAAAAAAAAAAAAAACAGAAATTAGCCGGGCCTTTAATCCCTTCCCTTGGGAGGCAGAGGTAGGATTGCTGTGAGTTTGAGACCACCCTGACACTATATAGTGAATTCCAGGCCACCCTGGGATACCTCAAAAAACTAAAAAAGTAAGTAAGTAAATAAAAGAAACTGAAAGTGATGAGGATATGGGAAGGGAAAGCAGCCACTCAGCCCAAGAATTTGACTGACGCCTCTACCAGCAGAGAATCAAGAATTCCAACACAATCTACATTTGTTTAAGGCCTTTCTCGGTTCCTAGCTGTAAATCTGCAATGTTCTAGTACTCTCATATTATAGTAAAAACAGATGACCTAACTCTTTATGCAACCCTAGAGGATCATGGTTTTATCTTAGATTGTGTTTCCATCCAAGGCACCTCCAGAGCCACAGTATAATATCCATTATTAAAACGGTGAATAGTGGGCTGGAGAGATAGCTTAGCAGTTAAGGCATTTGCCTGCAAAGCCAAAAGACCCTGGTTCGATTCCCTGGGACCCCACATTACTCAGATGCACAAGGGGGCACATGTGTCTGGAGTTCGTTTATAGTGGCTGGAGGCCCTGGCATGCCCATTCTCTCCCTCTCTCTCTCTCTCTCTCTCTCCCCCCCCCTCTCTCTCTGTCAACTAAATAAATAAAAATAAATAAAGCTTACCAGCAGTAAAGAAGTTTGGCACCCTTGCCTGACTGATGTACTCCCCTTAGCCTAGATGGCCTTGAAGGATCAGAGGCCTTCTGAGTGTCCTCCCTTAGACAGTCCTGGCTGAAGAAGCCTATTCTGAACAAGGACACAAAGAGCCACAATTTTCTTATCAAGGGCACCTGGTCCCAGTCTGTTTTCCTTAGGATCCTCCTTATAAGCTTACACCCTAGCCTGGCTGTTTTCTCTAAATAAAACAGTCTTGTCTGTAGAGATCAGATCCGGTGCTCTCTCTTGCTTCTCTCTTGCACTTTCCTTACAGAGCCAGCTTTCTCTCAGGGGAGATTAAGGTTTCTGTGTAGGCTGCTGTGACAAAAGCTACCTCTATCCCTTGCCCAAGCAGGGGGGCGGAGGGGGGCCCTCCTACCTCTGGTAAAAGGAAAAGGATAAAAGGTTGATTCTAAAGAAAACTGGCACATGCAAATAATGGTTTCCAAAGATAACCTATTTGATCATCGCTCAGATATGCAAGTCGCGCTTTACCAAATGAGCAACGTTTAAGAAGCAGCCCAGAGGCAGCAGTCACCATAACCAACGGAGCACGGGAGCAGAAAGTTTTGCAAGAAAGGGTAAAAGGGACACTGTGGATTACAGACAAGCCTGAAGTTTCAGGTTCCCAAAGGAACTGTTCTGCGACCTTGGAGGGGGGGGGGTTAAAAAAAAAAAAGAAAAAAAAGCAGATTCTGAACGGCGATGCAGAAAACCTGGCGTTTTCAAAGCGAATTCTAACGTTCATAGCTCGTCAGATTTTTCTCGAGTTTCCCGACGCGTAATTCAGATTGAGGTAGGAGTTGGCTTATCCAGGTAGATAACCCCGAATTTCCACCGACACGCGGCCTCGGCTCGAGGCTCCGGGCTCGCCGACACCGCCGGGGGGCGCCCGCGGCCCGGAAGTGCACTCGCTGCCCCCGGAAGTGCTTCCGCGGCTTCCGCGCGCGCCCCCGCCCTCGCTCCTTCGCGCGCGCGCACGCGCCGGCGCCCTCCTCCTCTCTCCCTCCCTCCCCGGAGCTCACCGCTGTGTGCGCGCGGGCCGGGGCCGGGGCCGGGGCCGGGGCCGGGGCCGGGGCCGGGGAGCGGGGGAGCGGGCGAGCGGAGCCCCGGAGCCCGCGGTTGCCGCCGCTCGGCGTCGCCGCCGCTCGCCGTGGGCCGACGGCCCGGGCGCGGACGAGGCGGAGCTCCGCGGAGCGCCCGGCCCGCGCTGGACGCGCCCCGCCGCCGCCGCGCCGCCCCGCCCCGCGCGTCCCTGGCCGCCGCCGCCCGCCGCCCGCCGCCCGCAGGCCCCGTGGCCCGGTGCCCTGCGCCGCGGGGCTCCTCGGCTCCCGCTTGGTCGGCGGTCACGTTACGAAGCTTTCCCACCATCCCGGGCTGCTTACGGCGTTCTCGGCGTCTCTCGTCGTTGCCACCGCCCTGCGGCTCCTCCGCGTAAAAGACAGCGCCTTCCGAGATGATGGGCTTTCAAGGTTGTGTCCAGCTGCACGTCCTGTGTGTTTTTTTTTTTTTTTTTTAAATGAGGATAACTCTTGGCAATTTCTTAAAAACTGCTCTTGTACAGCCCCATCCGTGCTGGCCTCACCTTGAACGCGACTGGTTTAAATTCAGGCTTTTGTATAGAGCGTTTGCCTTAATTGCCAACTTCTTGAGCAGAATTTAAGATGGATGCAACACCCCTGTTTACAAAAAACTAAAAATCAAACGTCTTTGCAAGGAACCAAACCGAAGTGTGCAATCTATATACCACTCTTTCCTGGGCAAGGTTTAGGGATTATATCTTCATAGGGTTTCATTGTTTTAACTTCAGCCGAGTTCATGGGAGTCTAGCGACATGTTATTAAAAGTAGAGGGCTGGAGAGATGGCTTTGTGGTTAAGGCACTCGCCTAGGAAACCTAAGACCCGAGGTTCAATTCCCCAGCACCCATGTAAGCCAGATACTCAAGGTACCACATGTGTCTGGAACTCATTTGCAGTGGCTAGAGGCCCTGATGCACCCATTCTCATTCTCTCTCTTTTGCTCTCTCTCTCTTTCATAAATAAAAATTAGAAAAGAAAAAAAAGTAGGGCCAATACGCCAGGCATGGTGGCGCACACCTTCAGTCCCAGCACTTAGGAAGCAGAGGTAGAAAGATCACTGAGTTCAAGGCCACCCTGTCGTTACACGGTGAATTCCAAGTCAGGCTGTGCTAGAACAGCATCCTACCTTGAAAAACCAAAAGATAAAAAGTACAGAAAGACATACTTTACGTTTCATACCAAAAAGATACTAAAACTTTTAATTCGTTATAGTTTTCCAAAGATAGTACAGTAAAACATCGATGGCTTTACTTACCCAGATTTTATAGAGCTGTGTTGCAAGGTGGTAAGCTTCTTCCTTAACACGATTTGGGTGCCAGAGAAACTTAACTGGCTGGGGAGAGGCTTCTATAAAAAGCGAGTGTGGGCCCAGGTCAGCTGAAAGACGACATTTGTACTGACTTGGCCTTTGAGTTCAAAAAATGGGTTAAAAAAAAAAAAACTGGACTCTTCTTGTATTCCAACATATCTGTCATCCGCTGTTACCTGTCAGTAATACCTTTGGTTCTACATCCTTGGGCAGTAAGGCGAGGTGGAACCTAGATGGTAACAGTTAATCTTGGCCAAGTAAAAATTAAAGAGCTAGGAGAGGTTCTGTCCCTGCCAGGCACTGGGATAGGGGTGACATAAAATATAAGTGACCCTGCCCCTCCTAGGAGCATTTGATCTAAACATCTGAAGGAAACCAGCAACACAGCATTGCAATCATCTGTCACCGGTATTGACCGGCCTTTGCTCTTTTGTCTCCACTTACTTTGGCTTCCCCACACCACTTCCACCAAGCATCCTGTGCTGGGGCCAAACTCACTGATCTCTGCAGACGCTGTGCCCTTCTCATACTGTCCGTGTGCTTAGAACGCCCTGCTCTCTGCCTCGTCAAAAGCAGTCTCTTCCACTTTAACAGTGTTTCCCCTGAGAAGCTATTTTACACACTGTCTTGTGTCCCCAAGTATTCGTCTATGCTCGCAGCCAAGCCTTTGTCAGGGAATAAAGACTTCAAAGGAATATGAAAACACTTTCCCACTGCCCTTGAGCACACTTCTGATGCCCACTGTGTAATTACCACTGGCCAGTAACTTGTATTCCGATGCTATTCATCCTCCCGGCAAGGACCATAGCTCTTCCCTGTTTCCTGGTGCAGGCAGTGCGCACTCACTGTGTTAGATACACGCTTGGAAACGCCTAACAGTAATATGTGCAATTGAGGGAAAAGCAATTAGGAAATTCATAGTTCTTCATACAGCAGTAATATGTAAATGGTAGCTATTTTGTTTTTGTTTCTTGGGTTTTATCTGAATGGTTTGATTTCCATGAAGTATTTGAATGACAACGCTACTTTTATCCCTAACACATACTAGTATACCATATAGCTAAGTATTTTGTTTTATGATTCCTTGCTTAATTATTTCCAATTCTTTAATCGCCTGTCAAATTTCCCAATGAATAGACCATTGAGGGAAATTCACTGTTAAAAGACAAGTAAGAGCTCTATCTCTTATTTCCTTGAACTGATACACTTTTCTTGTTGTTAGAAACTTGATGGTGATTTTACTTTAAAATTCAATTATTAGTAATAATTAGATATTGCTACTCCCATTCCATTTTTGCCCTTCAAACTTTTTTTTTTTTTTTTTTTTTTGGTTTTCTGAGGTAGGGTCTCACTCTAGCTCAGGCTGAGCTGGAGTTCACTATGTAGTCTCAAGGTGGCCTTGAACTCATGGTGATCCTCCTACCCCTGCCTCCCAAGTGCTGGGATTAAAGGCGTGTGCCACCACGCTGGCTTCCTTCAAATTTTTAAGCTTACAGCCTGACCTTTATTTGTAAATAACATCTCCAGTGAGGAAACTAGCCTATAAGAGGTGAAGAAATGTGTCCCAAGCTATACAGCATTAAAAGCAAAATTAAGGGCTGGAGAGATGGCTCAGTGGAGAAAGGTGCTTGCTTGCAAAACTTGAAAGACCAGGTTTGTTTCCTCTCAGTACCTTCATAAAAGCCAGACGTAAAAAGTGGACCAGCGTCTGGAGTTCATTTGAAGGAGGCGCTGGTTTGCCCATTCTCTCTCTCTAATAACAAATAACATAAAATATTTTTTAAAAAGTACAAACAAGGGCTGGAGAGATGGCTTAGCGGTTAAGCGCTTGCCTGTGAAGCCTAAGGACCCCGGTTCGAGGCTCGGTTCCCCAGGTCCCACGTTAGCCAGATGCACAAGGGGGCGCACACGTCTGGAGTTCATTTGCAGAGGCTGGAAGCCCTGGCGTGCCCATTCTCTCTCTCTCTCCCTCTATCTGTCTTTCTCTCTGTGTCTGTCGCTCTCAAATAAATAAATAAATAAATAAATAAGTACAAACAAAATCAAGTCAAGGTGTGTCTAAGAAGCTTTTCTCTTTGCACCCTCTGTGAACCTCTCAAGCACATCCAGACCTTGCTTGCCTTTGAGAGAGCCTTTGGCTAGGGACTCTTGCAGCTCCTTTTATATGCATGCCACAGCATGTCTCACATGACAATCAGTCAGCATTCCTCACTTCAGCTAGGTAAGGCTCAGCCTTTACTGCTCTCACCGGAAGAGGGAGTGAACCCCCAGCTTTTTGAGTACTTTGTGGCCGGGAGGATGAACTCTGTAAACTCCAGGGTGCAAAATGGCTGTCTGTGTTCACTGTCTTCAGGTTAGGTAAGGAAAGGAGTTGGGAGTGAATATTGTGTCTAATGTAAACAGGTATTTAAGAAAATCTAGGGGATCTTTTAAACTCCAGAAAATTACAACAGAAAAATTCCTGAAGAGATAACTGTGACTGAATTGGAATTCCTGAGGCAAAAAAGCTCTCTATGAAAAATATGCAAGAGGCTGGGCATGGTGGCACACACTTTAATCCCAGCACTCAGTAGGCAAAGGTAGAAGCATCACTGTGAGCTCGAGGCCAGCCTGAGATGACTACATAGTGAATTGCAGGTCAACATGGGCTAAAGCGAGAGACTATGTCAAAAAACCTATATGTACAATTTTTAAATACTTTCATAAAATTAGTATAAGAAATTATTACTTCAATACAATAAAATGGTTGACCAACAGTTCTGCAGTGAAAGTATACAGAATGGCACTTTAAGAAGGTAAGTATGAAAGACAAGTTAGTATATACATATTAACAATTCAAAACTAACTTGTTAAAAATATAATTACCTTATTAAAATACTGAAATCTTTTTTTTTTTTTTTTTTTTTTTTTTTTTTTTTTTTAGGTAGGGTCTCTCTCTAGCCCAGGCTGACCGGGAATTCACTATGTAGCCTCAGGGTAGCCTTGAACTCACAGTGATCCTCCTACCTCTGGGATAAAAGGCATGCACCAATACGCCCGGCCAGATACTGAATTCTTATTAGACATTTTTTTTTCCAGAAAAAAATGCTTTTATGTAATGAAGAAAACATTCTCAGGAAGGCATAATAAGTACTGTGTCTGATTGATACTAACCTTGATTCGTGGTTATCAGCAGTTTTTCTGGGTTATTCCAAGGCAGTTTCTTCAGAAGTTTCAGGGGAGTGCTCATGTCACGTTCTTATTCTCCAAGCGCAGCCGTGGTCACATGGAGTTCTGACTGCAGCATGGACTCCAGCAGATCCCAAGTCAAGTTTTCTCCTTCCTCATTCTTTCAGCTTGAGAGAAAATGTTGAAGGACATCCTTGACCATATGACGTCAGCTTTATAAGCCAGGGTCAGTTTCATAATTTGGGCAGATTCATTTACTTGTAATAAGTAGAACAAAATATTCCATTTTCATCTTGGGTGGTAAGTCAATCGTTTTTAATGTTCTGCTGGGAAAAATTGGGGCTGATAGCTTTCTAGATCTTTTTCCATCAGCCTATGCAAAAAAAAAAAAAAAATTTCCCCTTTAGGAGCAGATCTTGCTCAGGAAATTGTTTGGGGGGAAAGAAAAGACCCACCATATATAAATAAATCAATAGAGTAGATCTACTCTTCTAAGGTTTTAATTGAGGTTCATTAACAACTGGTGTTAAAATATTCCACATTTTATAGAACTTGCCTGTTTATTTGGACTCTCACTGGGAGAAATGAATCTAGAAAAAGATAAACCCTGAAGTCTACCACTATAATGATTTTAGAAGAAAGTATATTTCATAAGACAAAGAGCCAACCCATATGTTTGTAACCAAATAGTCTAGTTTCCTGCTTAGAACATGTGATACAACTTATCATGAAAGCTATGTCATCTGTGGTTGTTAATCTCCAAAATAAACCAGTGGAGCCCTTTCTAGCCCATGTGATAATGTACAATATGTTTTTCTCAGCTAGATTCCAACATGCCACTGATGTCAGAGAATCAGAGGTTGTTCTGGCCTTGACTGGTCCCATTTGGAAAAATAAAGTGGAACTGTTGCTGGCTGCTACAGTAGCAGCTGAGAACCGTACAGTGTTCAAGGCAAAGAGAAACTCCACTCTAACTATGCCATCTGCCTACCCGTTAGAATAGAAAGAATTCTTTCATCTACCAGCCACAGGGGCTGCGTGTGCCAGGTTTTCAACCAAGAAACCCATTCAGCCAGAGGGGTCATTGACTTTGTCACATGAGGCAAAACAGCCCCTCAACACTCCTTAAAAAAAAAAAAATTAAAAAAACAAACACTTCTAGCAGTAATGGTTTCACATCCTCTGTCTTGATATTGGAAACATTCAGACAGAAGATAGGAGGAACCTTTTATTTTGGACACAGAAGAAAGAACAAAAAGTATAACTCAAGAACTATCTTAAAAAATAAAGGCAAACTAGCTTGAATAAGTTTTATATATGCAACAAAGGAGAATATAATAGCCTAACCATTTTTCTACATTATTCAGTTATAAGAATTCAGCTTTAGCTACCAGGATACTTGCATTATTTTTCTTTATTAAATGTTTGCAATTATGAGGTAGGAACCATTATTTTCTCCCCCTTTAAGATGTAAAACTGATAAAATAATGTATTGCTACTATGGCTTAGGTTATAGTGTCAAAGGCATCATATATCTAGATGAAAAATAAAAAAATTCAGGTGATTCCAGTAATTATTTAAAACCTGCTACTGGGCTAGAGAGATGTCTTAGCATTTAGCTGGGGAGATGGGCACTTGTTTGCAAGGCCTGATAGCCCAGGTACAGTTCTTTAGTATTCCCATAAAGCCAAATGCACAGAGTGGCACATGTGTCTGTAGTTCATTTGCAGTGGCCAGAGGCTCTGGTGTACCCATATCTCTCCTCTCTTCTCTCCTCTCTCTCTGCTTGTAAGTAAATAATAAATAAAAAGACAAAAAAAAAAAAAAGTCCTCTACCAACAATTAGCCTTTCACTGAAAAAAATAACATCATGGGGCTAGGAAGATGGATCACTGGGTAATGGGCTCTAGTCAATGAGAGACCTTGTCTCAACGAATGAGGTGAAAGCAACTGAGGACACCCAGCGTTGACTCTGGCCTTCACATGCATGTGTACAAACTCCCTAATACATACGTGCACCCACACCTACAAACACACACACACACACAATCTTCCAGTAGCCCTGCCTCCCCTCTTGTGTTACTACTTTGGCTCACATCCCTTCACTACCAAGAACAATTATTATAAGGAAAATTCTATGATGTAGAATGTTTAGCAATATCCCTCTACCCACTTGCAAGTTGTTGGGAGTTGACCCAAAGTTGCTGAGACACAAATACAACCAGACACAGTTTATGGCAGGAATGGGTTTACTCCAGGCTTCCAGAGTCCAGGGGAATACCATCGATGTCAGAAGGTCAGAAGGGGTTGGTGCCTTTTCATAGATCCAAGCACAGAGAAACCACCAAAGCTGGCTCTACAAGCAAGCATGAACCACCAGAGTTCAAACTGCTCTGCACACCTTTGGGCTGGAATTCAGATCTCCCCCAAACATACTTCAGGGTTGGACTCCAGGATCTTCTCCCAGTGACACCTCCTCCAGCCACACAGCTGGAGATCCAAGCTACAATTTTAATTTTAATACAAGACCTGAGTCTATGGGGCCTGGATTTTTTTTATTTTAATTTTTATTTATTTGAGAGTGACAGAGAGGCAGAGAGAGTGAGAGAGAGAGAGAGAGAGAGAGAGAGAAAGAATGGGCACACCAGGGCCTCCAGCCACTGCAAACAGGACACCAGACATGTGCGCCACCTTGTGCATCTAGCTAATGTGGGTCGTGGGGAATCGAGCCTCAAACCGGGGTTCTTAGGCTTCACAGGCAAGTGCTTAACCACTAAGCCATCTCTCCAGCCCCTGGCTTATTTTTTTTAGTTCACTAATTACAGAGGAGAAAGACCCACTGTGAAACATGGAATTGTAGGGAAGCTGAGAACAGAGAAACAGATGTAAACTTTTGAGTTCACATTGGAAGCCTAAACTTTGCCTAAAGTTAATCCTGTGTATCAAACTAACTTTTCTTGTCAGAATTTACTATTCAGTGTTTGGAAATCTTTCTCAGTGTGTGCTTTCAGATGCTTTAGTGTCATTGCTTCTGCTTTGTGAGGCCTACAGGTTCTTTTTCATAGCATTTGTAATTAAGATAGCAAACTGAAACTTGTATGCTTATAAACAAACTTGATTGTGCTGATTGCCTGAACCCATTGACCACTAAGCCTTTGGGTTGCTAGTTTATTTAACAATATTTTTAATAAGCTTTAAATTTTTTTTTATTTATTTATGAGAGAGAAAGAGGCAGATAGAGAGAGAATGGCCACTCCAGGGCCTCTATCTACTGCAAACAAACTCCAGACACATGTGCCTTGTGTATCTGGATTTATGTGAGTACTGGGGAATTGAACCCTGGTCCTTAGGCTTTGCAGACAAGTGCCTTAAATTCTGAGCCATATCTCTAGCCCTCGTATTAAAAAATATTTATTTATTTGAGAGAGAGAGAAAAGGGCAGATCTATACAGAGAGAGTATGGGCGCACCAGGGCCTCTAGTCACTGCAAATGAATTCCAGACATATGTGCCACTTTGTGCATTTGGCTTTACATGCGTACCAGGGAATCAAACTCGGGTCCTTAGGCTTTGCAGACAAGTACCATAACCTCTGAGCCATCTCTCCAGCCCTGGATTGTCAGTTTTGATGTGGGCCTTTGAAGTTGCCTTTCAAAAGACTCTCCGCGGTTGGTTTTCATGGACCTCTCTTTGAGAAACTCACCTTTCCAGGTGGTCATCTTCTGATGAATTCCAAAGTGAAACAGCTCAGGCTACATGGCTAGAGGAGCCACTGAGTGCACTTCACTCATTTCATTGTCGTATGACGATGGAGTTGACCACATGAAAAAGAACAAATGAAGTTTTATTTTGTAATCTCATTAGGGGTTCTTGATTACTTTAAAAATATTTTTATTTATTTGCAAGAGAGAGAGACATAACAGAGAGACTGGGTATGCCAGGGCCTCCAGCCATGGCAAACAAACTGCAGACACACGTGCCACTTTGTGTGTCTGGCACTGGGGAATCAAACCTGGGGCATTAGGTTTTACAGGTAAGCACCTTAATTGCTGAGCCATCTTTCTGGTTCTTGAAATTTTTCTTCCAACAGAGTATTATTTGGTTTAAGGGTGCTCCACAAAATTCACATTGAGATTTAACCCTCATTGTGCAGTACTGGGTAAGGCAAGGTAAAAAAAAAAAAAAAAGAAGAATGTAGGAGGTCATTAGATCATGAGGGCTCTGCTCTCACATACAGACAAATCTTTTCACAATGCTAATTAATTTTATTTATTTACTTATTAGAGAGGCAGATAGACAAAGAATGGCACCTCAAGGCATTCAGCCACTGCAAACAACTCCAGACGTAAGTGCCACCTTTTACCTTTGGCTTATGTGGGTCCTGGGGAATTCAACCTGGGTCATTTGGCTTTGCAGGCAAGTGACTTAATCACTAAGTCATTCCTTCAGCCTGTAATTAATTTTTGATGAACAAAATAAGAACCTTATTTTCAGTATTCCCCATGTGAATTATTTATTTAACTTCAAAGAAGAAAACAAAAATATTAAAGAATAAAACATCTGCCCTTCATTAATAAATGATTGGCTATAGAGATGCCAAGATTTTTGGCAATGTCTTTAAGGTTTTGACCTTAAGGACTGATAAATCATTTTCATTATCTTCATCCCACATCGATTTCAAATTATGCTCAGTCCAGTGCTTTTCAGAAAAACAGTTTGTTCACCCCTTGGTTGTAGTAGTCTATAAGGTGGTTCTTGTAAATTCACAGACTTAGAAACTATCCAAGGAAGTCACTGTTGTCTTTTTACCTTTTTGTTTCTGGGACCGAGCACCTGGCCAAAAGCAGATGATAGGAGGAATACTTTTATTTTGGCAGATGATCTAGAGGGAAAGCTTTATGACAGCAGGGGCAGCATGGCATGAGCAGAGGCTGGGCACCACCTCTGCCACAGCAGGTGAAAAACCACAGCAGAAGAGTGAGCTAAGCTCTGGAAAGGGGAGCTAGCTATTACAACCCTAAGCCTGCCTCCAATACCACATCTTCTCCAGAAAGGCTCCACCTCCCAGATTACCACAGCTGGGGATCAAGCATTCAGAACACAAGTTTATGGAGCACACCTGACTCATACCACCACAGCTATTTACTTTAAATACCTTAAGATGATACTTGGAGTATTCACAGGGTTCTGAAAATGTGGTGAAAGGCCTCCTCAGAATGAACGTATTTGTGATTATTACTTTCAGGACTTCACAGAAAAAAATGCCCCCAGCTAAGCATTTATAATTCCAAACGAAAGCTTGGAATAACTGACCCAACATGTAAGTCTGTGGGTTCAAAGCACTTAAGCAATTAGGAATTTACTTTCTATAGTAGTGTCTCCATCTATAACAATTGTCTACACGAAAGTATGAGCCCCTTGAAGCATATTTTGAGAATAAGACAAAATGTTAAATTTGTTAGCCTTTGAATGCATGTACACATGATCAGTTAAGAAAGGCCCACATGACTGGAGAGATGGCTTAGCGGTTAAGCGCTTGCCTGTGAAGCCTAAGGACCCCGGTTCGAGGCTTGGTTCCCCAGGTCCCACGTTAGCCAGATGCACAAGGGGGCGCATGCGTCTGGAGTTCGTTTGCAGTGGCTGGAAGCCCTGGCACGCCCATTCTCTCTCTCTCCCTCTATCTGTCTTTCTCTCTGTGTCTGTCGCTCTCAAATAAATAAATAAATAAAAAAATGAACAAAGAAAGGCCCACATGAATTGCATGAGTCGCTGAGGACATGTTCTCAGACTACAGTCAGAGGGACTAGGTGGCTTTGGTTCTTACTTATCCAGGACACTGAAATGAGTGCCTGTCTGAGATCATCATGTAGATCACTGAAATAAATAATATGGGCAGACATCGCTGAGATTTGTGGCAGAAAGAAGAAAAATGTGGGCTGGATAGATGGTTTAATGGTTAAGGTGCTTGCTTGCAAAGCCTAAAGACCCAGGTTTGATTCCCCAGGACCCACGTAAGCCAGATGTACAAGGTGGCGCATGTGTCTGGAGTTTGTTTACAGTGCCTGGAGGCCTTGGTATGCCCATTCTCTCTCTTTCTGCCTTTCTCTCTCTCTCTCTGTCTCTGTTACTCAAATAAGTCAACAAATAAATAAAATACTTAAAAACAAAAGAGAAAAGAAAAATGTAGAAAATGCAAATTTCAGTGAAGAGGGAAATCACAAAAAACCAGTACCAAGGTGTTGCCATAAGGTTCACATTGCTGGCAGAAATCAAGAGCAGCTTTCAGGGGAAAAAAGGGTTTATTTTGTCTTACAGACTTGAGGGGAAGCTCAATGATGGCAGGGGAAAGCAATGGCATGAGCAGAGGGTGGACATCACCCCCTGGCCAACATAAGGTGGACAACGAAACAGGAGAGCGTGCTAAACACTGGCATGGGGAAACTGGCTGTAACACCCATAAGCCCGCCCCCAATAATACACCACCTCCAGGAGGCTTTAATTGCCATTGCTGGGGAGACTAGCATTTAGAATACCTGAGTTTATGGGGGACACCTGAATCAACCCACCACACAAGGCCACTTACCCAATCCATGTATATGTTTATAATATCTAAGAACCTGTGGTGCTAAATACATCCTTTATTTGATACATCATGGTACTATCCAAGAAAGCCATCTGAAGACATGGTAAATGGCACCAGAGAGCCCTGCATCCAGACCACAGCTAGACTTGGAAGCAGTACGCTAAGAAAACGGTTGGTAGTGATCAGACAGAAGGGAAGAGGAGGCCTCCTGAAGCCCCAGAAAGAACAAGAACGTGAAACAAGATTATGCTCGTTTTTCTTGGGATTGAAGATGGAGCCTTTAGCTAGAAACAAGAAATACCAAATAACCCATCTCTAAACTGAGTGAACACCGCTATTTCCTTGGGCTGTTTGTGAAGAAGGATCATCTCTTCCAGCAGCTCCCAACCCTCCATCTTGTTTTTAAGAGCACTTCAGGAAGAAATAACCTCTGGAAGACTTCAGGACTTGCAAAGAGAGGCCAGATCTACCTGCCCAGGTCTAAGATAGAGTGATTCCATCAATTAGAAGGGTTGCTATGGTAGAAAGAGGAGAATGCCTTCAGTGACTGCTGCCATCACATGCTGTTCCTGTGGAGGGACATCATAATCAAGCAGGGAGAGAGCACAGAGCCTCAGGAGGAGCCTCTGTGCCCACCACCCCCACACGTGCTCTGGTGCCAGGGGAGCAGGAAGGAGAGGTGGGGGCAAGGGCGGAGAAGGACAGCAAGTCTAGGAGGTGAGGCAGGGCTACTAGATGGAGAGTGAAATTGCTGGTGGCCGCATTTCCTCAGACAGGAGGCAGGGGAACTCAGTCTACAGTGGTACGTAGTAGACAGCAGCTTACAGAAATAAGTCTATTCCATATTTATATACCAAGTTGGCATTAGCAGAGCCTACTGTTGGCTACTAAGAAAGACAGATAACCTTCAGGGCCAAATTTATTATATTAATGTACCCTGAAAGTGTCCCTTTCCTTTATTTTCAGCTAAAACTTTTAAGGTGCAAGCTGAATATGCTGGAATTCCTGCCTGTTACTTTAATCTTTGAAACATGAAACTGAGCTAAGCACCTCCAAAATGTGTCTCTTTTTCTTCTTAAATTATGACCTAAAAGAACATTCTCAGAAATGTACTCCTTAACTGAGCATGCTTAAGAATGGGCCAACCTTCATAGGAATATGGTTAGGATGCCTGAATAAAATTCTATGCTTCTAAACTGGGTGTGGTGGCGCACGCCTTTAATCCCAGCACTCGAGAGGCAGGGGTAGGAGGATCGCCATGAATTCAATGCCACCCTGAGATTAGAGAGCAAATTCCAGGTCAGTCTGACCTCGAGTGAGACCCTACCTCAAAAAACAACAACAAACAAACAAATAAATAAATAAATTCTATTCTTTTGTTCAAGGAGAGCATCACTTGGAAAGTAATCCCTGGGCTCTCCTTGCCTGGTGCAGGTAATGCATCTATTGCCACTCTTTTAGGTCTTTTCTGGCTGTGCTTATTTTGGCTTTGAACTCATTAAGATGTGAGTCCATTTGGTTACATTTATGAGCTACTTAGAGCTCATTATGAGAACTTACTCTTCCTAGTTTAGATTCAGTTCCTGTTAAAATCTATATGTTCCTGGGTTTGGTGGCACATCTCTTTAACCCCAGCACTTGGGAGGAAGAGGTAAGAGGATTGCTCAAAGTTCGAGGCCACCCTGAGACTACATAGAGAATTCCAGGTCAGCCTGAGCTAAAGTGAGACCTTGCCTCAAAAAACAAAACAAAACAAAAAAACTACATGTTTTGGTTTTCATTTTACAGGACTATTTATATTCCTCTACATAGGAAACAAATGGACCCTCTTCTACATTTAATATAATGCAATATCAGTTAGTCACCTTAGTGATTTGCAGAAACCCCAATACTACTATTCCAACCAAAGGAAAGAGAGAAACTTAATTACCCAGGAGGCTTTCTCTGGGAATTGTTATCCGAATCAAACAGATCCCGGGAGGAATTGTTAAATTAGAGAAATTTATTTTTAAATCTAATAGCATTAGAGAGCAAGCTCTGGGATTGCTTGTATTTCTAATGAAGGAAAACAGCATTAGTAAAAATTTGAGATAGCCTTATTTGCATTTGAATTTAAAAATATTTCATTAAAAATGCAACATTTAGATTTTTAGAAGTACTGAAGTATATTACGACTGTCCTATCATTTCCACATCATCCCACTCTCCAAAGGTAAGATAAGACTTGTGACATGTACTTTAAATTTTTTTCATTTTCAAAATATTTTATTATTTATTTACTTGAGTGAAAGAGAGGGAGAGAGAGAGAATGGGCACACCAGGGCCTCTAGTCACTGCAGATGAACTACAGACACATGCTCCACCATGTGCATCTGGTTTACTTGGGTACTGGGGAATTGAACCTAGGCCCTTTGGTTTTGTAGGCAATTACCACTAAGCCATCTTTCCAGCCCATGATGTGTAACTTTGCATATTTTCATGGGTGTATAAACATACATGTATGTTATACATACCATCTAAACTGATAAGGACCACATTTTATCTTGGCCAAAAAGCTGAAAAGCAATATACATACTTTTAAAACATACATAATGCTAAACAGCTTTTTAATTAACATTTTAAATGTCATTTTGTGTTCGCTTTTTATTTTTGATGACTCATGAACATTTTATTGTGAAGACATCCAAGTACCATCTAAACAAATAGACATCTAGGTTATCTTCAATATTTTTTCTTAAATATTTGACTTCAAATATATTTTGAGACAGAAAATTAAAATTGCCCTTTTTGTCTAGGGGAATATAGGAAGCAGTAGGCCTCAATATTTGTATAAACCGATTAGATGCCCATGCTGTTTTCTATACACTCCTCACAGAACATCTGATACAAACAAGAAGAATGTCTAATTCAAAAGACAAACTCAGCCGGGCGTGGTGGCGCACACCTTTAATCCCAGCACTCGGGAGGCAGAGGTAGGAGGATCGCTGTGAATTCGAGGCCACCCGGAGACTACATAGTGAATTCCAGGTCAGCCTGGGCTAGAGTGAGACCCTGCCTCGAAAAACCAAAAGACAAACACTACTTTTCTTGACAAGTGACTGCTATTTCTTGACCAGATACAGCTTTATTCTAACTGTAATCTGTCCTGCTGACAGGTAATATCTATTAAGACCCAACCGTAGAATTTCTGCTGCTTCCTGTGCATAGTGGAGCACAATCTGTAAAATTATCCCCCCATAGTTCAAATCCTGAGACAGGGCATTCTAATGTCCTCCCCTTCAGACGCCTCACTGACAGCTACAGGTGTTCTTGGTGGTCTTTGTTGGAGGATTTGGACAGTTCTTTAAATGCATGGCTAACATTTTTTAATTAAATTTTATTTATTTATGAAGATAGAGGGAGAGAGATTGGGCATGCCAGGGCCTCCAGCCACTGCAAATGAACTCCAGATGCATGTGCTACCTTGTGCGTCTGGCTTGAATGGGTCTTGGGGAATTGTACCTGGGTCCAGAAGCTTCAAATAAATTCCATTTCTGGACTGGAGAGATGGCTTAGTGGTTAAGTGCTTGCATGTGAAACCTAAGCACCCCGGTTCAAGGCTCAATTGTCCAGAACCCACATTAGCCAGATACACAAGGGGGCACACATGTCTGGAGTTCCTTTGCAGTGGCTGGAAGCCCTGGCGTGCCCATGCTCTCTCTCTGCCTCTTTCTCTCTCTGTTACTCTCAAATAAATAAATAAATTCTGTCCCTCCCTTAAAATGTTTCTGATTTGGAGGTATATTCCAGCAACATGAAGCTGTTTAATATAGCTCCCAAACACACCTTTTGGGCGGTACCCCAGGATCCATCCCCAATGGCACTTCCTCCTGCAAACAAGTGGTGAGGAAGTGGGTACAACAGAGCTGCCATTCACGGCTGCCGAAAGTGTAAACTAGTCCAGTCACTATGGGAACCAGCATAGAGCTTCCTCACAAAGCTAAAAGTAGAAGTGTAGGACCCAGCTGTATCACTCCTGGGCCTATCCCTGGGGATACTTGTACATCTGCATTCATTCTGCCTATTCACAGTAGCTAGGACATGGAACCAGACTAGGTTTCATCAACTGATGAGTGAATAAGAAAAAATATGGTACATACACACAATGTAATTTTATTCAGCTGCGAAGAAGAAAGAAATTGTGAAATTTGTAAGAAAATGGATGGGACTGGGAAAGTTATGTAAACTGAAGTAACTTGGGCTCAAAAAGACAAATGCCACATGCTCCTCTTCATACATGGACCATAGTCTTGCATCTCTAAACCCAAATATACAACTTGGAGCGTCTCCACAGACCAGGAAGTTAGAAAAGGACCAGGGCAAGGGGGAGGGAGGTCTTAAAGGGAGAAGAGAGGACATAAGTGATAAGAAAACAGTAGTGTGGAGGATGCTGGGGTTAGAAAGGGTGAATCAGGGATGAGGGCAGGGAGATTTATAAGAAAAGGGGATGAGGCAGGTCAAGTAAACCTGAGGAATTATAAAAAAAGCCATTAGAAAGCCTATTATTTAGTAAACAATAAATACATGAATTGAAAAATTAATAGAATATATCAGTGACTTTCTTGTTACTTCTCACCAGAAGATATGAAATTAACAAATGTCTATGGATGGATGGATGGATGAATAAAGACATGCATGCCATATATATATACATACATATATACATATAGTGAAATATTATTAAGTCATAAGAAGTAAGTCCTGTTGGAAGTGTCATTTGTTGTTTTACTTTACAGGAGCTTATAGTTAAGAGACTGCTTTGATCTCAGAAGAGGTTAGAGTGGTATTTTTAGACAATTTTGGATCTGTAGGCCATGGAGACTTTTAAGTCAGACCGAATGCTCTACGGGATGACAATGTGTCGCCAGAAGCAGGATTTTTTGGTGTAAGCTGGAGAAATTGCTTAGTGGTTAAGGCGCTTGTCTGCGAAGCCTAAGGACTCATGTTCCACTTCCCAGGTCCCATGTAAGCCAGACGCAGTGATGCAAGTGTACAAGGTCACACATACACACAAGGGTGCTCATGCATCTGGAGTTTGATTGCAGTGGCTGGAGGCCCCGGTTTGCCCATTCTCATTAGGTTTTGCTTTTGTTTTTATTTTTTTCTAGGTAGGGTCTCACTCTAGCCCAGGCTGACCTGGAATTCCATCTGTATTCTCCAGGTGGCCTCAAATTCATGGCGATCCTCCTACCTCTGCCTCCCAAGTGCTGACACAAAAGGTATGCGCCACCGCACCTGGCTAAATAAAAAAAAAATTTTTTATAAAGAATATGGTTTAGAGGTAATGTCACTCACAGGCTTATATGTTTGAATACTTGGTCCAAACTGATGGTGGTGTTTTGAAAGCTTGTGGAAACTTTGGTGTAACCTACCTGGAGGAAGTGCATCTATTGGTGTGATGGTGGGTGGGTGGATGCACGGGCCTTGAGTCTTATAGCCTAGCTCTTATTTCTTGTTTCCTCTCTGCTTCCTGGTCATTCTGAGATGTGGGAAGAGTATGTTGTATGGTAACACCTTGCTCACATCTCAGAATGACCAAGGGAGAATTAAACATTTCGTTATGAGTGTCTCATTGATGCCCAGAAATCGACAAGAGTCAGAGGCTAATCACCTGGAATGCAAAATGAAAGCAGAGTAGGAGGTGCCACTACCAAGTACCCAACAACTGGGGGGGGTGGGGAGGACACAGGCCTATAATTATAGAACTAACCCTTGGGGTCAATTATACAAGAGTGGGTGAGCTGCTTGCTACAGCACAGCCTGAGTGGAAGGGGAGCTTACGCTTGGAATTAGCCAAGGGTAGGCTAGCTGCATCTACACAGAGCTGGAAGAAGAAAAAGAAAACGGACCTGTGGAGTGGTTTAAACCAAGGGTAAACTGCTGCTTCTGCTGTTGCTGCTGCACTGATGTTCTGTGGCTATGGCTTCTGCTGACACACTCATTGGTATTTCTACTGAACAACACAGAATAGAAACACATGAATAAGTTCAACACTGCATGAGCAAAGGGAAAGGAGCTTTTGGCTTCTGATAATCCTTAAAGTTTTGTTAGTAGAAAGGATTTAGGGGTACAACCTGTTGCACTTGGCTGATCCAGAACACACACACACTTCATTGACAAATGTAATCTTACTAAACCCCACATACTGTCTTCAACAGATCTGTGGGCAATTTGTTACTGGTCAGGTCATCTTTAACACTACAGTCAGCGATTCTCACTCATGCACACTTGTTGTGGGTCAAGAGTCTAACCAGACCACTGAGGAAGTTGGACAAAGAGCCTAGCTTAAGATCAGTCAGCATCTCTGAACATTGCTTGTCAATAGTCATCTGTGCTGGTCAGGCCAAAGGTGCACCAAGGCAGAGGAAACCTGGCCACATTGTCTTAAGTGAGTGGATTACATGGTTGTAAAATTAACTTCAGGGCAAGTTACAAGTCAGGAATTTAGAAAGCATCTCGCAGCAATATTCTCAGAAAAGTTTTTGTAAGGTCTATAAGAAGTAGTCCCACAGACCTTTCCCATAGATCGTTCCCGTAATCAAGGAGAAAAGCCATAGCCCCATCTGCAGCCTCTAGATTTGCCCAAGGCTCTGTCCTATTGGTAGTGGTGGTTGAGGCTATGTGGAGGAAAGGGCTTCCTCATTCCACAGACATCTGGGGCTATGTTCGGAAGGTCCTGTGATTCTTGGAGCAACAGTCACTCCAGTGTCCTATTTTGTCACATTTAAGGAAAGATGTCATGGGAGGATGCCTGATGTTTAGGCAATCTATCTTTTCATAACTTATGTGGTATTTAATTCCCAGCTTATCTCTTCCAGGAGAGAAGCCCATAGGAGATCCTTATTCCATGAGATTGAAAAAAAAAAAGTTTCACCTGCCTTTTATTTTCTTCTCTCCCTGGTAGCTTTCATCTCCTTTCCTTCTCAAAGTTCCTCCTCTAGATCCTAGTTATATAAAATAGAACTGGATACATTTAGTAGCTCATCACTAGGATTCTTGTGTTCTGATGAAAATTTCTGTAATTTCCTTTTGCTGGCAAAGCAGAGCTAGTGAGAAGTCTTTCCAGAGAGGTCCTTCTTCAAGGAGGTTAGTTAGAGTGTACTTTTGTTGCTGTCAAAAGCAGATTGGGCAGGCTGGAGAAATGGCTTGGTGGTTAAGGTAGTTGCCTGCAAAGCCAAAGGGCCCAGGTTCAGTTCCTCAGAGCCCACATAAACCATATGCACATGGTGGGCCATGCATCTGGAGTTTGGTTGTGTTGGCTAGAGGCCCTGGTGTGCCCATTCTCCCTTTTTCTCTAATAAATAAATTTTTAAAAAGCAGATTGCATGAAGAGTCTGTCCAGAGAGGTCCTCCTTCAAAAGAGGAGGAATCAGTTGCTTGTGAAATTTTTGAGTATGTTCCTTGTGGTACTGTGAGGAAGCAGCAGGGTTTTCATTAGACCCTTGTAAAGTGTCTCCAATATCTTCACATTTGAATATTTAATTCCCACTGGCACCGTTTGAGAAGTGTGTGGAACCTTTATGAGATAGAGACTTTCTGGAGGAAGTGTATCTCACTGCTATCCTGTCCACTAACTTTTAGTTTAATGTAGTTGCCTCCCTTCTTATCACCCAAGTCCTCAGCTGAAGGTTTTGCCTCCTGACCAGACGTGGTGGCAGTGGCTGGGGTGTCTCTGCACTGTAGTGGCCTTGGGCACATAGAACCTTGCTCAAATCAATGGCTTTTCCTGCTAGACTTTTTTATTTGTTTGGTTTTTTGAGGTAGGGTCTCACTCTAGCTCAAGCTGACCTGGAATTCACTATGTAGTCTCAGGGTGGCCTCAAACTCACGGCGATTCTCCTACCTCTGCCTCTCAAGTGCTGGGATTAAAGACGTGTGCCACCATGCCCAGCTACACTTTTGTCGGGAGTTTTTAAATTACTGTTTCAATTTCATTAGAAGTAAAAGTTTTGGACACTGGAGAGGTGGCTCAGCCATTAAGGCGCTTGCCTACAAAGCCTAATGACCGGGGTTCAATTCCCCAGTACCTATGTAAAGCCAGATGCACAAAGAGCACCTACATATGAGGTTCATTTGCAGTGGCTGGAGGCCCTGGTGCACAGAGTCTGTCTTCTCTCTTTGCTTGCAAACAAATAAATAAAAATGTTTTTGAAAAATAAGTTATATGTTGTCTAGGAAATCTGTCTGTTCTGGATTTAGTTCCGGAAGGTAATATGAGTCAAGGAATTCATCTATTCTAGGTTTTCCAATTTTTTGGAATATGGGTTCTCATTGAGCTTATTCCATTGGCCTGTGAGCCCATTAAATTTTGATTCTCCTCAAATTCCTTTATCCTCCTGTTGTTCTGTTTTTGATTCACTTCAATTTCATTAAGCCATCTGCTGCAGTCAGGTTGACATTTCTGGCAGAAATCACCTGAACCAACAACAGTTTTGGAGGGAAAATGGGGGCTATTCTGGCTTACAGACTTGAGGGGAAGCTCCATGATGACAAGGGGAAATGATGGCATGAGCAGAGAGGGTGGATGTCACCTCCTGGTCAACATAAGGTAGATAAAAGCAACAGGAGAGTTTGCCAAAAACTGGCATGGGGAAACTGGCTATGACATCCATATGCCTGCCCCCAACAATACACTGCCTCCAAGCGGCGTTAATTCCCAGATCTCCATCAGCTGGGAACCTAGCCTTCAGAACACCTGAATCAAACCATCACATTCTGCCCCTTTGATTTCCTTCAGTCATTCATTGAGGAATTCTTGTTGATGACCTTCCTTTTCCTTCACCCATCCTTTGAGTTCTTTTTCTTGCATTTCTTCCACTTTATTGAGTGATAATTTGTTACTTGAATTCTTTTTGCTGATTTTCTTCTTTTTCCTCCAGACATTCATAAAGTTCCTGCTTGGTTACATTTCGTCCAGTTTCTTCCCGTTCAACCGGCCACTTGCTCATGGTCTCATTACATTTGTTGAGAATGCTTGGTGAGGTTTCATTTTGAGCTTCCGTGTCTTGGCTTTCCTCTAAGCTTTCACTGGAGGCTGCCATGGTGAGACTGGTGGGGGAGCCCTTCGCTGGATGTCCTGTGTTACTTGTTTTGCATCGGGGCCGCCCATCTTGAGATAAGTTGTCTCATTGAGGGGTGCAGCAGTAGCAGCTGTTGTATAGCCCATGTTGGGTCATCTGCTTTGAGTTGACCATGTTGGGCGTGGGATTGAAGACTGTTCGCTGGGTCGGGGGGGGTGGGTGGGGAGGCAACAGGTTTTCTGACCAGGACAACATGAAAGGCTTTGGGCTACAGTGAAGACATCAAAGCATCAACTGGGGCCACCAGAGCAACGGTAGGTCCCACAGGAGCAGGAGCTGTAGGCTGAGAGAGCAGCAGTGGGTTTTCTGTGAGGCCGAAGCCAGCATCTTCTGATGCTGCAGGTCCTATCGGCTCTCTCTAAGGTGTAGAAGTGGGTCCAGGCTCAAAGCAGAGGCAGGAGCCAGGTCAGTGCCTAGAGGGTGAAGCAGCTCCCAGGGCTCTCTGGTCAGAAGTGCTCCAAGCTCAAGCAACTCTAGGGATCTGGGGTCCAGCAGCCCAAGCCCAGAGAGCCTGGCTGCCCTCCAGAGGTAGGGCAGGTCTTTGTCTTCAAGGGATTCTTGTCTTTCTGGAGTCTAGTGGACCTGTATGCTAAAGGGCTGAGTGTTGATCTTAGATAGATAAACACAGGCAGGCATGACAAACATAGTCAGGCCCTGATTGGAAGGTACAAATAAGGTGCATGGAAATAAGGCAAACGTCATGGTGACCAATCAGAAGAGCCAGTGAACGCACCAAAGTTCAAAACCTCCTGCCAGTACTGCGCTCTCCTTGGTGCCATGTCAGCTGTGAATAAGTTGGCTTTCAGAGAATGGCAGAGCATGGAGCGTGAGGTAGCAGTGGCCACTGGCACTCCAGCAATTGCTGGAGGAAGGAGGCCGGCGTGGTTTCACCCCCAGATGGTCTCCAAGCAATACAGACAATCCGGCAGTCGGCAGTTTGTACCTGAACCTGCCTCTGGTTTGCTTTAGATAGAGGGAGCTCTTCTCACCTTAGCAGTCCTCTCGTGAGAAACCAACAGCCAGGCATTCAGAATTCAAATCTGCCTCATGGGATTTGGTCTAGGTGCTTCCTTTAAGTGACACCAATTCCGTGAGTTTTCTGAATGAACCTGTCCATTTTCAGCTTATCATCAAATCAGAGGAGAAAGCAAAATCGAAGAGATCATAGGGTGTACATGTGGCTGTGAGAGGCGAGAAGCATGTGCCAGGCATATCCAGCAAGGTTCTGGTCTCAGAGCAGTCATATCCTTCAGGGCTGTATCTCTTACATCTTTTTGCAGGATCTGAGTAAAGTCCCTTACAACAACCCTGCTCCAGCAGTGGCAAAGGCCAGCACAAAAGCAAGAGGAGCGGTCAGGACTAGGGGGTTCCACCAAACCACAGGTCTTGTCCAGGTACTGCTCGGCGGAGTGTACGGATGGTGGAGTAAGGAGCAAAGAAGAGGCATCAAGTAGACTTGGCACATCTCTATGGACGTGGAAAAAAGCAACAGGAGGCTTGGAGCAGGCAGGAGATATCTATGAATCTGCAACATTATCTCAGTTAGAGGAAAGCACAGATGCATTTCAGGAAGCTAAGCCAGGCTAGAAGACCTAGGGATTCAACAGAAATCACAATCTAGTGGGTCCTAGGTGGCATGTCTTGGCATCTGACCCAGATAAGGAAGTCCTCAGTGCCACCACCAAATCAGTGATACATCTATCTTCAGGACAGGATCTGTCTGTTCCCTCTTGCTTCTTCCCTGTAAATGTAGAAAAATGGCCACAAGAGGGCAGCAGGGACCATTGACTTACTCTGGTCAATGACTGCGAGGGGCTGAATGCTCTGAAGTGGTCTCATAGAGCCAGATAGAAAATGACCTGAGCAAAATGACGCTGACTTTTCAGCGTCATCCTGAACACTCAGTTTCTGTAGGATGGGTGGGAGGTGGAAGTCTTGAGTTCTTAACATGTATGATACAGGAACAGCTCCCTAAGAAAATGAAGAACTTTCTTAAATCAAGATGATAATATAACAATAACTGTTAGAATATTTTGATGTAATAGCAATTGGAAGTATATTCCAAAGTGGAGCTCCTATCTGAGTCTTTTTCTCCTGTGTTTCTAATACAAGATTCTCTGCATTGGATTCACCTTTATTCTGGTTAATTTCTCTATCTTATTTATTTATTTATTTATTATTTGAGAGAGAAGGAGAGGCAGATAAACACACACAGAGAATGAATGAATGGGTGTGCCAGTGTCTCTAGCCACTGCAAACAAAATCCAGATGCTTGTTCATCTTGTGCATCTGGCTTATATAGGTGCTGGGGAATTAATCCTGGGTCCTTAGGCTTCTCAGGCAAACACCTTAACCACTAAGCCATCTCTCTATCCCTCGATATCTTTTAAAAACATTTTACTCATTTATTTATTTGAGAGAGAGAGAGAGAGAGAGAGAGAGAGAGAGAGAGAGAGGCAGATATATAGAGAGGATGGGGGCTTCTAGCCACTACAAGTAAACTCCAGATACATGTGCCACCTTGTGCACCTGGTTTACGTGGGTACTGAGGAATTGAACCTGGGTCCTCAGGCTTCACAGGCAAGTGCCTTAACTGCTCAGCCATCTGTCTAGTCCCACCCAAATCATTTTTAAAAAATTATTAGTTAGTGTGGTGGCACACACCTTTAATCCCAGCACTCTGGAGGTAGAGGTAGGAGGATCACCATGAGTTCAAGGTAACCTTGAGACTACATAGTGAATTCCAGGTCAGCCTGAGCTAGAATGAGACCCTACCTCAAAAAACCAAAATAATAATAATAAAATTAATTAAAAATTTAAAGTTATTTATTTGCATTGGGAAAGAGGCTGTACTAAGGCCTCTTACGACTACAAACAAGCTCCACATGCATGTACCCCTTTGTATATCTGGCTTTACATATGTACTGGGGCATTGAACCCAGGCCAACAAGATTGCAAGCAGGTTCCTTTAACAGTTGATCCATCTCCCCAGTCCTCCCGAATCATATCTGTAAAAATCTGACATAGAGACCAGGGTCGTGGGGTAAAATACCTGAGAATATCTTCAACAAAACTGGGTCAAAAGGGGTTTTTAAAGCCCCAGAACAGAGATAGATGAATCAAAGCACAAGATGAAGTGGTAAGAGGAAGTGAAGCACAGAGATATCTCACGAGGGCTGGGGAGATGGCTCAGTGGTTAAAGACTTGCTTGCAAAGCCTGACACCCTGGGTTCAATTCCCCAGTACCCATATAAAGCCAGATTCACAAAGCCACAAAGTGCCTTTAATCACAAAGTGGTGCATGTGTTTGGAGTTAAAATAAAAATAAAATAAAAATATCTCATGAGTCATAGCATCTATAAATTACAAACAAAGCTCACTCCTAAAAAGAGAGAACCATATACAGTGTGAAGACTTAGGTAAGAAAGCTGAAAAACACCCAATGAGAAAGTTTCCCATTTGATAGGGGAAGGCGGCTGGAATGTGCGGCAATTCACTTGGACATACCCCCATACATACCTACTTGCTAATCCCTGTATCTATGTTACTTTACGTAGCAAAAGAGATTCAACAGAGGTAGGGAGATAGAACAGTAGGTAAAATCCTACCTTGAAAGCACAAGAACCTGATTTCAATCCCCAGAACCTATTTTCAAAAAGCTAAGGTATGGGGCTGAACAGATGACTTAACGGTTAAGGTGCATGCCTGTGAAGCCCCAGGACTCATGTTTGACTCTCTAGGTCCCACATAAGTTAGATGCACAAAGTGATATAAGTATACAAGGTCGCCCATGTGCACAAGGGGGTACACGAATCTGGAGTTCAGTTGCAGCAGCTGGAGGCCGTGGTATGCCAATTCTCCTCTCTCACTTGCTTGCTCGCATAAAAAAAAAAAAAAAAGCTAAGGTGTGGTGATAATAGCTTTATAATCCCATTGCTAGGGAGGAAGAAGACAGAAGGATTCCTGGGGCTAGCTGACTAGCCAGCCATTGTAGCCTACCTGGTGAATTCCAGGCTAGGAAGAGACCTTATCTTAATAAAAAATAGTTGGCACCCAAAAACAACACCCAGTATTGTTCTCTGGTCGCCACACATAGGTACATACATATGAATACACATGAATACACACACACACACACACACACACACACACACACAAACGTTTTCAGAAGACTTTAATTAACCTGGAGGCCTCAGAGCACCCATTCACTCTCACTGTCTCTTTCTCTTTCAAAATAGATAAGTGAAAATTAAAAAAACAATACTTAAAATAGGATTTGGCAGGTTAAGTAAAACTATATTAGAACTAAATACTTATAATCTGAATGGTCCAATGCCTGCCATAGTTTTAAGCTGGTGGACAAACACCATTTTTCTGATATTGAAGTTAGAAAACAGGCACTATTATAAAGATGTATTTCCCAAATACCCTTTCTGAAGATGGATTTCCTTGCCATTTTCCCCTCTCAAATATGACTCAGCATTAAACTTCAAAGGCAAATATTTATACTACTGGAAATAAAGTTGGACATGAGATTGATGTGGCCCTCTGGTATGGTCAGTAATGAAATTGCAAAGGTTTAGGGTCAAGACATTTTCTCAGTTGAAATATCAGTTATAAATACCTGTTTTAGAGATTCTAAAAGTGAGTTGATTTCTTATTGCCCTGTGAGTGCTTTGGTGTTTGGCTTAACTTCATTCCAAATGAGATTTCAGACTGGGAACCACATTAAAAGAAATCTCTTAGACCACCCACCTCAAAGCGCCTGCTTGCAACCACTGAACATACACACCCCACAACCATTTGAAGTGTTTACCTCCCATGTGGCCATCTTTGTGGTTATAACTTTCAAGTATCTATTCCTGTGTTCTTTTGTGGAGAGAGAACTTGAATCCTTGGTAGAAAATATTCTTTAAAAAAAAAAACTTACCCATTGCATTTGGGAAGTAGACCACAGACTACATGGAGAGTATTCAAAGTCTAAATTTCAGAAACTGTCACTTAAAGCATATAGCAGGAATCATGGTGTCTTGAGTTGAGAAGGACCAAAAAGATACCAGATAGACCCATGTTCCCCCACCCCGGAAGTTGACTTGGTTTCACTCACTAAGGAGCAACATGACACAGTTGACCTGGTTTCAGTCACTAAGGAGCAACATGGCACAGTTGACTTGGTTTCAGTCACTAAGAATCAACATGGCACTGTTGACTTCTTTCAGTCACTAAGAATTAACATGGCACAGTTGACTTGTTTCAGTCACTAAGAATCAACATGGCACAGGTGACTTGTTTCAGTCACTAAGAATCAACATGGCACAGTTGACTTGGTTTCAGTCACTAAGAATCAACATGACACAGGTGACTTGTTTCAGTCACTAAGAATCAACATGACACAGGTGACTTGTTTCAGTCACTAAGAATCAACCTGACACAGTTGACTTGGTTTCAGTCACTAAGAATCAACATGACACAGTTGACTTGTTTCAGTCAATAAGAATCAACATGAAACAGTTGACTTGTTTCAGTCACTAAGAATCAACATGACACAGTTGACTTGGTTTCAGTCACTAAGAATCAACATGAAACAGTTGACTTGTTTTTAGTCACTAAGAATCAACATGGCACAGTTGACTTGTTTCAGTCACTAAGAATCAACATGACGCAGTTGACTTGGTTTCAGTCACTAAGAATCAACATGAAACAGTTGACTTGTTTTTAGTCACTAAGAATCAACATGACACAGTTGACTTGGTTGTAGTCACTAAGAATCAACATGACACAGTTGACTTGGTTTCAGTCACTAAGAATCAACATGGCACAGGTGACTTGTTTCAGTCACTAAGAATCAACATGACACAGGTGACTTGTTTTTAGTCACTAAGAATCAACATGGCACAGTTGACTTGTTTCAGTCACTAAGAATCAACATGGCACAGTTGACTTGTTTCAGTCACTAAGAATCAACTTGACACAGTTGACTTGGTTTCAGTCACTAAGAATCAACATGGCACAGTTGACTTGTTTCAGTCACTAAGAATCAACTTGACACAGTTGACTTGGTTTCAGTCACTAAGAATCAACATGGCACAGGTGACTTGTTTCAGTCACTAAGAATCAACATGACACAGTTGACTTGGTTTCAGTCACTAAGAATCAACATGGCACAGTTGACTTGGTTTCAGTCACTAAGAATCAACATGGCACAGTTGACTTGGTTTCAGTCACTAAGAATCAACATGAAACAGTTGACTTGTTTCAGTCACTAAGAATCAACCTGACACAGTTGACTTGTTTTTAGTCACTAAGAGTCAACATGACACAGTTGACTTGGTTTCAGTCACTAAGAATCAACATGACACAGTTGACTTGGTTTCAATCACTAAGAATCAACCTGACACAGTTGACTTGTTTTTAGTCACTAAGAATCAACATGGCACAGGTGACTTGTTTCAGTCACTAAGAATCAACATGGCACAGTTGACTTGGTTTCAGTCACTAAGAATCAACATGACACAGGTGACTTGTTTCAGTCACTAAGAATCAACATGACACAGGTGACTTGTTTCAGTCACTAAGAATCAACCTGACACAGTTGACTTGGTTTCAGTCACTAAGAATCAACATGACACAGTTGACTTGTTTCAGTCAATAAGAATCAACATGAAACAGTTGACTTGTTTCAGTCACTAAGAATCAACATGACACAGTTGACTTGGTTTCAGTCACTAAGAATCAACATGAAACAGTTGACTTGTTTTTAGTCACTAAGAATCAACATGGCACAGTTGACTTGTTTCAGTCACTAAGAATCAACATGACGCAGTTGACTTGGTTTCAGTCACTAAGAATCAACATGAAACAGTTGACTTGTTTTTAGTCACTAAGAATCAACATGACACAGTTGACTTGGTTGTAGTCACTAAGAATCAACATGACACAGTTGACTTGGTTTCAGTCACTAAGAATCAACATGAAACAGTTGACTTGTTTCAGTCACTAAGAATCAACATGACACAGGTGACTTGTTTTTAGTCACTAAGAATCAACATGGCACAGTTGACTTGTTTCAGTCACTAAGAATCAACATGAAACAGTTGACTTGTTTCAGTCACTAAGAATCAACTTGACACAGTTGACTTGGTTTCAGTCACTAAGAATCAACATGGCACAGTTGACTTGTTTCAGTCACTAAGAATCAACTTGACACAGTTGACTTGGTTTCAGTCACTAAGAATCAACATGGCACAGGTGACTTGTTTCAGTCACTAAGAATCAACATGACACAGTTGACTTGGTTTCAGTCACTAAGAATCAACATGGCACAGTTGACTTGGTTTCAGTCACTAAGAATCAACATGGCACAGTTGACTTGGTTTCAGTCACTAAGAATCAACATGAAACAGTTGACTTGTTTCAGTCACTAAGAATCAACCTGACACAGTTGACTTGTTTTTAGTCACTAAGAGTCAACATGACACAGTTGACTTGGTTTCAGTCACTAAGAATCAACATGACACAGTTGACTTGGTTTCAATCACTAAGAATCAACCTGACACAGTTGACTTGTTTTTAGTCACTAAGAATCAACATGGCACAGGTGACTTGTTTCAGTCACTAAGAATCAACATGGCACAGTTGACTTGGTTTCAGTCACTAAGAATCAACATGACACAGGTGACTTGTTTCAGTCACTAAGAATCAACATGACACAGGTGACTTGTTTCAGTCACTAAGAATCAACCTGACACAGTTGACTTGGTTTCAGTCACTAAGAATCAACATGACACAGTTGACTTGTTTCAGTCAATAAGAATCAACATGGCACAGTTGACTTGGTTTCAGTCACTAAGAATCAACATGAAACAGTTGACTTGTTTTTAGTCACTAAGAATCAACATGGCACAGTTGACTTGTTTTTAGTCACTAAGAGTCAACATGACACAGTTGACTTGGTTTCAGTCACTAAGAATCAACATGACGCAGTTGACTTGGTTTCAGTCACTAAGAATCAACATGAAACAGTTGACTTGTTTTTAGTCACTAAGAATCAACATGACACAGTTGACTTGGTTGTAGTCACTAAGAATCAACATGACACAGTTGACTTGGTTTCAGTCACTAAGAATCAACATGGCACAGGTGACTTGTTTCAGTCACTAAGAATCAACATGACACAGGTGACTTGTTTTTAGTCACTAAGAATCAACATGGCACAGTTGACTTGTTTCAGTCACTAAGAATCAACATGGCACAGTTGACTTGTTTCAGTCACTAAGAATCAACTTGACACAGTTGACTTGGTTTCAGTCACTAAGAATCAACATGGCACAGTTGACTTGTTTCAGTCACTAAGAATCAACTTGACACAGTTGACTTGGTTTCAGTCACTAAGAATCAACATGGCACAGGTGACTTGTTTCAGTCACTAAGAATCAACATGACACAGTTGACTTGGTTTCAGTCACTAAGAATCAACATGGCACAGTTGACTTGGTTTCAGTCACTAAGAATCAACATGGCACAGTTGACTTGGTTTCAGTCACTAAGAATCAACATGAAACAGTTGACTTGTTTCAGTCACTAAGAATCAACCTGACACAGTTGACTTGTTTTTAGTCACTAAGAGTCAACATGACACAGTTGACTTGGTTTCAGTCACTAAGAATCAACATGACACAGTTGACTTGGTTTCAGTCACTAAGAATCAACCTGACACAGTTGACTTGTTTTTAGTCACTAAGAATCAACATGGCACAGTTGACTTGTTTCAGTCACTAAGAATCAACATGACACAGTTGACTTGGTTTCAGTCACTAAGAATCAACATGAAACAGTTGACTTGTTTTTAGTCACTAAGAATCAACATGAAACAGTTGACTTGTTTTTAGTCACTAAGAATCAACATGAAACAGTTGACTTGTTTTTAGTCACTAAGAATCAACATGGCACAGTTGACTTGTTTCAGTCACTAAGAAGCAACATGACACAGTTGACTTGGTTTTAGTCACTAAGAATCAACATGACACAGTTGACTTGGTTTCAGTCACTAAGAATCAACATGACACAGTTGACTTGGTTTCAGTCACTAAGAATCAACATGAAACAGTTGACTTGTTTTTAGTCACTAAGAATCAACATGGCACAGTTGACTTGTTTCAGTCACTAAGAATCAACATGACACAGTTGACTTGTTTTTAGTCACTAAGAATCAACATGGCACAGTTGACTTGTTTCAGTCACTAAGAATCAACATGACACAGTTGACTTGTTTTTAGTCACTAAGAATCAACATGGCACAGTTGACTTGTTTCAGTCACTAAGAATCAACATGGCACAGTTGACTTGTTTCAGTTACTAAGAAGCAACATGACACAGTTGACTTGGTTTTAGTCACTAAGAATCAACATGACACAGGTGACTTGGTTTCAGTCACTAAGAATCAACATGACACAGGTGACTTGGTTTCAGTCACTAAGAATCAACCTGACACAGGTGACTTGTTTTTAGTCACTAAGAATCAACATGGCACAGTTGACTTGTTTTTAGTCACTAAGAGTCAACATGACACAGTTGACTTGGTTTCAGTCACTAAGAATCAACATGACGCAGTTGACTTGGTTTCAGTCACTAAGAATCAACATGAAACAGTTGACTTGTTTTTAGTCACTAAGAATCAACATGACACAGTTGACTTGGTTTTAGTCACTAAGAATCAACATGACACAGTTGACTTGGTTTCAGTCACTAAGAATCAACATGACACAGTTGACTTGGTTTCAGTCACTAAGAATCAACATGAAACAGTTGACTTGTTTTTAGTCACTAAGAATCAACATGGCACAGTTGACTTGTTTCAGTCACTAAGAATCAACATGACACAGTTGACTTGTTTTTAGTCACTAAGAATCAACATGGCACAGTTGACTTGTTTCAGTCACTAAGAATCAACATGACACAGTTGACTTGTTTTTAGTCACTAAGAATCAACATGGCACAGTTGACTTGTTTCAGTCACTAAGAATCAACATGGCACAGTTGACTTGTTTCAGTTACTAAGAATCAACCTGACACAGTTGACTTGGTTTCAGTCACTAAGAATCAACATGACACAGTTGACTTGTTTCAGTCAATAAGAATCAACATGGCACAGTTGACTTGGTTTCAGTCACTAAGAATCAACATGAAACAGTTGACTTGTTTTTAGTCACTAAGAATCAACATGGCACAGTTGACTTGTTTTTAGTCACTAAGAGTCAACATGACACAGTTGACTTGGTTTCAGTCACTAAGAATCAACATGACGCAGTTGACTTGGTTTCAGTCACTAAGAATCAACATGAAACAGTTGACTTGTTTTTAGTCACTAAGAATCAACATGACACAGTTGACTTGGTTGTAGTCACTAAGAATCAACATGACACAGTTGACTTGGTTTCAGTCACTAAGAATCAACATGGCACAGGTGACTTGTTTCAGTCACTAAGAATCAACATGACACAGGTGACTTGTTTTTAGTCACTAAGAATCAACATGGCACAGTTGACTTGTTTCAGTCACTAAGAATCAACATGGCACAGTTGACTTGTTTCAGTCACTAAGAATCAACTTGACACAGTTGACTTGGTTTCAGTCACTAAGAATCAACATGGCACAGTTGACTTGTTTCAGTCACTAAGAATCAACTTGACACAGTTGACTTGGTTTCAGTCACTAAGAATCAACATGGCACAGGTGACTTGTTTCAGTCACTAAGAATCAACATGACACAGTTGACTTGGTTTCAGTCACTAAGAATCAACATGGCACAGTTGACTTGGTTTCAGTCACTAAGAATCAACATGGCACAGTTGACTTGGTTTCAGTCACTAAGAATCAACATGAAACAGTTGACTTGTTTCAGTCACTAAGAATCAACCTGACACAGTTGACTTGTTTTTAGTCACTAAGAGTCAACATGACACAGTTGACTTGGTTTCAGTCACTAAGAATCAACATGACACAGTTGACTTGGTTTCAGTCACTAAGAATCAACCTGACACAGTTGACTTGTTTTTAGTCACTAAGAATCAACATGGCACAGTTGACTTGTTTCAGTCACTAAGAATCAACATGACACAGTTGACTTGGTTTCAGTCACTAAGAATCAACATGAAACAGTTGACTTGTTTTTAGTCACTAAGAATCAACATGAAACAGTTGACTTGTTTTTAGTCACTAAGAATCAACATGAAACAGTTGACTTGTTTTTAGTCACTAAGAATCAACATGGCACAGTTGACTTGTTTCAGTCACTAAGAAGCAACATGACACAGTTGACTTGGTTTTAGTCACTAAGAATCAACATGACACAGTTGACTTGGTTTCAGTCACTAAGAATCAACATGACACAGTTGACTTGGTTTCAGTCACTAAGAATCAACATGAAACAGTTGACTTGTTTTTAGTCACTAAGAATCAACATGGCACAGTTGACTTGTTTCAGTCACTAAGAATCAACATGACACAGTTGACTTGTTTTTAGTCACTAAGAATCAACATGGCACAGTTGACTTGTTTCAGTCACTAAGAATCAACATGACACAGTTGACTTGTTTTTAGTCACTAAGAATCAACATGGCACAGTTGACTTGTTTCAGTCACTAAGAATCAACATGGCACAGTTGACTTGTTTCAGTTACTAAGAAGCAACATGACACAGTTGACTTGGTTTTAGTCACTAAGAATCAACATGACACAGGTGACTTGGTTTCAGTCACTAAGAATCAACATGACACAGGTGACTTGGTTTCAGTCACTAAGAATCAACCTGACACAGGTGACTTGTTTTTAGTCACTAAGAATCAACATGGCACAGGTGACTTGGTTTCAGTCACTAAGAATCAACCTGACACAGTTGACTTGGTTTCAGTCACTAAGAATCAACATGACACAGTTGACTTGGTTTTAGTCACTAAGAATCAACCTGACACAGGTGACTTGTTTTTAGTCACTAAGAATAAACATGGCACAGGTGACTTGGTTTCAGTCACTAAGAATCAACCTGACACAGTTGACTTGGTTTCAGTCACTAAGAATCAACATGACACAGTTGACTTGGTTTCAGTCACTAAGAATCAACCTGACACAGTTGACTTGGTTTCAGTCACTAAGAATCAACATGACACAGTTGAATTGTTTTTAATCACTAAGAATCAACATGGCACAGGTGACTTGTTTCAGTCACTAAGAATCAACATGACACAGGTGACTTGTT
Source organism: Jaculus jaculus (assembly GCF_020740685.1). NCBI lineage: Eukaryota > Metazoa > Chordata > Mammalia > Rodentia > Dipodidae > Jaculus > Jaculus jaculus. The sequence continues at coordinate 54,192,370 of NC_059119.1, forward strand.
TTTAGTCACTAAGAATCAACATGGCACAGTTGACTTGTTTCAGTCACTAAGAATCAACTTGACACAGTTGACTTGTTTTTAGTCACTAAGAATCAACTTGACACAGTTGACTTGTTTCAGTCACTAAGAATCAACCTGACACAGTTGACTTGGTTTCAGTCACTAAGAATCAACATGACACAGTTGACTTGTTTTTAGTCACTAAGAATCAACATGACACAGTTGACTTGTTTTTAGTCACTAAGAATCAACCTGACACAGTTGACTTGGTTTCAGTCACTAAGAATCAACCTGACACAGTTGACTTGGTTTCAGTCACTAAGAATCAACCTGACACAGTTGACTTGGTTTCAGTCACTAAGAATCAACCTGACACAGTTGACTTGGTTTCAGTCACTAAGAATCAACATGACACAGTTGACTTGGTTTCAGTCACTAAGAATCAACTTGACACAGTTGACTTGGTTTCAGTCACTAAGAATCAACATGACACAGTTGACTTGGTTTCAGTCACTAAGAATCAACATGACACAGTTGACTTGGTTTCAGTCACTAAGAATCAACATGACACAGTTGACTTGGTTTCAGTCACTAAGAATCAACCTGACACAGTTGACTTGGTTTCAGTCACTAAGAATCAACATGACACAGTTGACTTGGTTTCAGTCACTTAAGAATCAACATGACACAGTTGACTTGGTTTCAGTCACTAAGAATCAACCTGACACAGTTGACTTGGTTTCAGTCACTAAGAATCAACCTGACACAGTTGACTTGGTTTCAGTCACTAAGAATCAACCTGACACAGTTGACTTGGTTTCAGTCACTAAGAAGCAACATGACACAGTTGAGTCACTAAGAATCAACATGACACAGTTGACTTGGTTTCAGTCACTAAGAATCAACCTGACACAGTTGACTTGGTTTCAGTCACTAAGAATCAACCTGACACAGTTGACTTGGTTTCAGTCACTAAGAATCAACATGACACAGTTGACTTGGTTTCAGTCACTAAGAATCAACATGACACAGTTGACTTGGTTTCAGTCACTAAGAATCAACATGACACAGTTGACTTGGTTTCAGTCACTAAGAATCAACCTGACACAGTTGACTTGGTTTCAGTCACTAAGAATCAACCTGACACAGTTGACTTGGTTTCAGTCACTTAAGAATCAACATGACACAGTTGACTTGGTTTCAGTCACTTAAGAATCAACCTGACACAGTTGACTTGGTTTCAGTCACTAAGAATCAACCTGACACAGTTGACTTGGTTTCAGTCACTAAGAATCAACCTGACACAGTTGACTTGGTTTCAGTCACTAAGAATCAACCTGACACAGTTGACTTGGTTTCAGTCACTAAGAAGCAACATGACACAGTTGAGTCACTAAGAATCAACATGACACAGTTGACTTGGTTTCAGTCACTAAGAATCAACCTGACACAGTTGACTTGGTTTCAGTCACTAAGAATCAACCTGACACAGTTGACTTGGTTTCAGTCACTAAGAATCAACATGACACAGTTGACTTGGTTTTAGTCACTAAGAATCAACATGACACAGTTGACTTGTTTCAGTCACTAAGAATCAACATGAAACAGTTGACTTGGTTTCAGTCACTAAGAATCAACATGACACAGTTGACTTGTTTCAGTCACTAAGAATCAACATGACACAGTTGGTTACATTGTAATTTAAGTCTAATTTCAAATGGAGTGGAGACAGGTTATTCTACTTCGAGCTTTCTTGGTTTCTCCGTAAAATGAATATGCTAATTACTACTCGTCACTTTTCACACGGCCATTGTGAGAATTACAGACGATTGTGCCTGGTGTACAGACTGAGGGTTATCTAACATTAAGGCATCAAATTAGGAGATAACTTCGGAGACAAGTACCAATTAGAATGTGGAAGGAACCAAAAATAAATAAATAAATAAAGTGCATGTAGTTAATTCTTTGACTCTTCAGATAATTTTTATGGACTGGAGCGTCAAAGCTCTCTTCCAGCTGTAACGAACCTTTCCTTTTTCTGCCACCGGGCTGCCGTGTTGTGAAGAAGTGGGCGTGGTCTGGGCGAGTTGACCGTGACACACGAACTACCCCTTCTGCAGTCATGGGCTCATGAATTGTCAGCTCGTCTCTCCGGGCTCCAAGCCCCAAGCCTGTCCCTGTGGACTGTGCCCCTCCCCTTTCCTAGGCCTTGTTGAGCGGTGTTCCAAGACTCTACAGTCACACAGTCAGGACAGCCGTGTCGTATCATTTACACCTCAGCAGACCTTGGTCTCTGTGAACCAAGTCTCACAAGAGGCTTTCCCCTATATTCCTTGCAGCAGTTACTTTCTTGTTGCTGGGACAAGATACCTGACAAACGTCAGTTGAAGGGAGGAAAAGTTGGTTGCAACCTCACAGTTCCAGGCTGCTTCCCGTCGTGGTGGGAAAGTCATAGCGGTAGGAGCATTAAGCTGAGCTGGTCACGCTGCATTGGCAATCAGGAAGCCGAGTGGTGAGTGCTGGCGTTTAGCCAGTTCTCTCCTTATTCAGTCCAGAACACCACCCACAGTCAAGGTGGGTCTTCCCACTTCAACTAACGTTATCAAGATAATTTCTCATAGACATGCCCAGGTCACAGGGAATTCAAGGTTCTGTTAAACTGACAACCAATATAAACCATCACATCAACTCTTACAGGCTCTGGGATGCAATATTGATAGATTTAGGAGTTCCATAAAAGTGGACACAGCAGTAAATAAAATAGTCCATAGGGTTGGGTGGATCTGAAGCACCTTACTGGGTTTTGAGCCTTACCTTGTTCATTAGTTTCTAGCTTATGGGGTGATCCAGGGGAAAGAGATCCAGGGAGAAACAGTGAGGTATGGAGGAGAGATTAGAGGGAATCTTCTAGGGAACTTAAGCCAGCAGTTATTTGCCCACCAGGAGGAAAGTATGTTGGTGTGTTAATACTGGAATTCTTTTACGATGGCACACAGGTTAATTACCTGCCCTGGGTTTGAAGTTCAGTTCAGTCTGTCCTGCTGGTTTCACACATTGAGAAGTTGAGTGACTGCTCCCAAACCACTCTTTAGTAGGATGGCCTCAATTTCTGGTAATTCTTCCTTTATTATTTGTGTTTCAAAGCACTGAGACTTGAAGAGTTTCCATGGCAACCCTTACACAGTGCTATGGTGCTCAACTTCATTTCATCAATTAAAGCTTTGTTACCAGATTATTGTACTTGATTTCCCAACACTTTCTCTCATAAGCCACATCAATAAGACTTTATTAGTCACCTACTGTGAAGGAGCTAGGCCAGAGTCTAAGGCAAGTACAGAGAACCAGGGAGCTTCTGGCTTTAGGAAGGTCACGGGCCAAAGCTGACCATGGCATTGCTTGAGAGAATCCATGAACTCTAAATTGCTGAGTGGGGGAGGGGGGTCAGGGAGCACACCAGAGTGATGTGGAGGTAGACACAAAGAGCCTGGTACCCAGATACCCTTGTAAGAGAAGATGTTCCTTTGTAGAAGATAGCACTGCAGACCAGTGTGATAAAGGAAGGCAGTTTCTCACTTCTGGGGAAGAAAATCTTGGGCTACCAGCTGAAAATGCAGAATGAGTTCAGGCAGAAATGTGAATTAGAATGAAGAACATTGTGGAAGATGAAGGACTCTTGGAACACAGTTTGGGACACATTGGTTAAAAACAAGGCCCTTCATGACCAACTTCTGACCGTTGCATTCCAGGATCCCCAAATGGAAGGCGTTAGACTCAGAGGATCTTGAGAGTTAGCTTGGCTTTGAGTCTAACTACAGGAAACCAGAGGCAAACTCCTCTCTTCTCAGTGAGGAATATAAGCAGGACTATTTGTACATTTTCCTTAAAGTCAACTACATGACAGACTAAATCATGACCAAGAAATGCTTTCTTAACTTAGCATGAGAAAGCATTAACTGTTCTGAGGTCTTTCAAAGTTTGTGTCATCAACATTCTCATTTTCTACAGACACAAATATGGAAGGATATAACCAGAAGGAATTAGCACAAGGGAGAAATACATTTTTTTAAAAAATCAAATATCCTGGTATTTGCATGTTCTAAATCAACTGGGTACAAACTTTGCTGATTGTGGACTTCAATTAGCAAAAACTGTTGGGGGTCCACATTCCTTAATTAGTGTATATTTATATATGATTTGTGAATACCTACTAATATTTCAAATCACCAATACTCATAAATTTCCATTATAAATTGGATGTTCTAGTATCTTCTTTTCTCATTGACAGTGGATTGCTTAAATTATCTTTGAATGAAAGACATTGATTCTGTCTTCTTGGATTTCCTATACATAAATCTTCTTGATGAAAAAATTCCAACCATTTGATATAATGCAAAATGTGTGTATTGTACTCAGCTCCATGTTGCTGGGATGAACATCCAATCCAGGCACAGTCTGGGGAGGAAGGGATTTATTTTAACCTTACATATCCTGGGGGAAGTTCCGTCAATGGGGGAAAACGCTGCTTCATATCTTCATATCTTCCCTCTGTGACCCCTTGGGGCTAGACTCCAGGATCTGCCCCCAATGACACCTCCTCCAGCCAGTTAGCTGGAGATCCAAGTTAGAAGTTTCAATAGCCTGGGTCTATGGTGGGGGGGGACATACATACAAACATTAAGATGATCATCTTCCTCAGTGACTGGTCCTCCCTGCGTGTGGAAACCTCGTGATTCCATGCTCCTGGTTTTTGTTTGTCTTTTCATCTCAATACTACTGAAGAGCATGACACTTTCCTTCTTTGCATGAGAGTATTAATATTCATTAAAAGTATCAAAGACATCAGATAGATGAGCGCATCTGGCTGTCCATTTCGTATCTACAAGAGTTCGGACTGGACTGGTCTCTTATCTTACAGAAACTCCGTGGGTTCCTTTTAGAGTTCCGCAGTCAATATGCCTCATCAAAGAGCAGCCACCATCGTGAGGGATCAGTGTTCATGTCAGCAGGTAGCACCAAGAAGGCTGTGGGCTGAACACATTGTCCTTGATCTCATCCAGTTTGCACTATAAGGCTAAGCACACTGAGTAGTTCAGCTGACTCATAAATAGTTTTTTAACAAGATTTTTTTGATAAGTGTATTAACTGGTATAAGCCTCTTGCTGTAGGCATGTGACCCAGAAAGTGTTCCCATCTTTGGAATTGTGCCATCAGGACGTATTCCTACATGACAAAGTCTTCGCTGCATCTGTTACGCTACAGCCCTTCCTGCTTTCAACCCAGATGAGAGCTACTGTGTGTCCCCACAATGAAGTTGCTAAATAAAATTTTTCCTTTATGTCAGCAGCGGATTTGGACTTTATACATCGCCATTACCATATTGGCAACGCTGTGTAGCCGTCAAGCTGAACAATGCCTTGCTAGCCTTCTGGAGAAGCTGTGAACGATGAGCTGCTTACGTAGAGCCAGGAGTACGGCGGAACAGCCGCATCTCTGCATGGTCCTTGGGCAAAATCAGAGGAGTTGGGGTGAGGATATGGGAGTGAAAGAGGACAAGGCAGTGCGTGTTTTGTCAGGATGACTGCATGGGTTATGAGTCCAGAAAATAATACCAGGACTCTTAAAGGAAGATAAAAGAGGGCTGGAGAGATGGCTTAGCGGTTAAGCGCTTGCCTGTGAAGCCTAAGGACCCCGGTTCGAGGCTCGGTTCCCCAGGTCCCACATTAGCCAGATGCACAAGGGGGCGCACGCGTCTGGAGTTCGTTTGCAGAGGCTGGAAGCCCTGGCGCGCCCATTCTCTCTCTCTCCCTCTATCTGTCTTTCTCTCTGTGTCTGTCGCTCTCAAATAAATAAATAAATTAAAAAAAAAAAAAAAGAAAGGAAGCTGATTGGTTCCTTCTGTGTCGCATGTGAAATTCCAGGTACGCACTGAGGCTGGTCCTTCAGCAGGGTTTGCCTGAGCTACACTGGTTGTCCTGCGTCTTGACCGGGCACCTTTCCCCCTCACAATAATGAATAAAAATTAAAAATTAAAAAAAAACTACTTGGATGGACTCATTTGTCCTATGACTTGGACTTCTAAATGATTGGCCAGTTTCTGAACTTGTAAAGTTATTTTATCTCTAGAAAGTGATACCTGAGTTACTAGTCTCTTTACCTCAGATTCATTGGAAATTCAAAACAAAGATTTTGATGCAGATTTTCTTGCTTCTTTAGCAATTGTGTATAGAGTTTTAGTGCAAGTACATCAAGGTGCCCTTGAATATGTAAAACATTAGTGTGTAAATGAAATACTTGTTTCTGTGAGCTCTTTGACTCAATACTCATTTTGTTACTTTCTATATTTTTCTTTTGAATGTTTTTATTTTTATCGTATTACTTTTATTGCTTCTATGCAAATGCCACTGAAGTTTGGATAGATTTATTGCTTCTTTACTGAGTACTTCTCTGGAAATAACATGTCAGAG